>NW_028301637.1:7556805-7859077 GCF_987345545.1 Pholcus phalangioides
TCTTAATTGCAAATAAATTATAAAATCTCGTTCGAGATACATTGGAACATTAACGTTAACTTCCCGTAAAATGTGCATACAATCAATGTTATTAAGTTATTATGAAATAACTTATGAAAAAAAGATATCAATAAAAAATCTCTACGATCACTTCGACTAACAACATGAAATTACGAGCGTAAAAACGTACCAGTTAGAATACCATGAAATGATTTTTTGAAAAAAAAATGTTTGAGAAATCTATATTCTACAGACTCCAATAATTTGATTTGGTAATCTTGAACTAGGTTCCAAATAACGCACGCATATTCACGTTTGGATCGAATAAGAGAGCTAAACAAAACTGTTAGAACTTTGGTATCTTCGAAATCCTTGATAATTCTCACAATGTAGCCTAGTTCTTAGTAAGAACCAAAACCAATGTCATTATAATGTGTTTTGAGAAAGTAAAATCCGAAGAATATAGGACACCAAGATCAGTCGTCGAGTCAGTCCCGGACAAAGCAATATTATTTACATGGTATGTGTTATAACAACTGTATGTGATAACAGCACACATAAAGTAATCTCGGTAAGGCCAGACACCGTTTGGGGCCAAATATTAATTTACTTCATTGCATTTTTAATTGGGTTGCTGTGTTTTTGAAATATATGACATCCATATTTGTTATGGGCATCTTCTTTTCGGTCACCTCGTGGCCTTGTATTTGAATAACGGACTCAAAAATCTTTGAAAAAACAAAAATAATTGTCACCGGTCTGCAGTTCGTGAGACAAGCCTAATTCCCCCACTTCTTATAAATTGGAATTATTTTGGATTTTTCCATTCATGAGAAAAAAACTCCAGTCGTTATTCGTTATAGACAAGTTAAAAATGATCAATAATGGATACACAAATAAATCCACACAAGCTTCAACAATATAAACAGGAATCCCATCAAAAACTGAAGGCTTTGCATTCTTGAGGTCATTGACACATTTCCTAATTTCACCAGCCGTAATGTTACTCACGCTCAGTATGTCATTATCATTTGCACATCCAATGGATGATCTGATGTCGACTTTATCAAAATTGTTGGAGGGGAAAAATAGATCCAAAATATTTTGCGAAGGCATCAGCAATATCAGAATCAGTTGATAAAATATTGTTTCGAAAATATGTTTGAGAGATTCGTCGCCTTTGTAGTCTAGTGATCTAAGGCGCTCACCCGCAAAGTGAGAGCACGTGGGTTCGATTCCCCGCTAAGTGCACTTGACTTTTCTCCCATTTCCAAAAATTCATCTTCGCAACAGTCAGTTGTTAAAGATTACTCATATGGATAGCGGAGAGTGACGTCATCCTTGCATGTAAATATGATCCCATATCATCTTCAAAATCCGTTATTGATATTGTGTATAACGTAATTTTTCTTTCTCTGCTTGTCTTTCAGTGGGGTGACCAAAGAAGAGCCTTCTTCCGAAAACGTAATGGCCGAAGATGGACACAGTAATTCTGGTACCAATGATGAAGATCACGATAGTGTAGTCAACAAAAATGATAAATGTCGCGTAACATTTATCAAGGAGGATTTCAAAACCGTAGATTTGAAGAAAGAAGATACCAGCGATATCATAAAAAACATCAACGAATTTACTCTGAATACCGTAAAACTTATAATGAGTAATGGCACTATGACATTATTTGAGAAGAGTGATATAAGTCGTATCATAAAAACCATCCACGCATCTAAGGATGCCGTAATTGTCATCCCTTTCAAGTCTGATTAAAAAAATGGAAGAATAAAAATTAACTGATGTTTGAAAAGATATTGATTAACACTTTATTATGTCTCTCGACTCTTTCTTGAAAAAACACAAATAATAAGGACGTCTGGTAACCCTACTTCCGTTCAAAAAAAAAGAGACGAAAGATAATTTTTCAAAATTATTCTCCTGAGCTTATTTCCATCTAAAATTATATCCCGTATTTTGGACACAAAGAAAATGTGTTCCCGGGTACCGGTCATGGTACCCGGGAACTTGGGGTTGACAGAAGTTCTAACTTTTTTTGAGCAGTGTGATAGAACGTGCGCTCTATGTGGGATATTCTGTAGGGTAGGGATGCGCAACCTTCGCCCCGCGGCCCAAATGCCGTCCGCGAAAGTTGCTCTGGTTGAAAAGTATCAATATACCCAAAACAGGATATAAATAAAATATTTTATTCATATAAGTGCAGGATATTGCTAAAAAAACTGTCAAAAGCAAAGTAAAAATGTCAATTATAGCCAAAAGTAATTTCCACTTTCAACCAAATAAATATAACAGTCCAAGTGCGTACAGAAATTTTTTTCTGGGGAAGGGGCACTTTCATTTCGGGGGGAAACCAAAGTGATAGAACAATAGATTTTCCATCATTTTTCCCTTTTTTCAGTCATTTTCTCACATTTCGGGGGGGGGGGACTTGGGTGTCTGGTCCCCCTCACCGCTACGCCTTTGTAACAGTAACAGGTAGCAAAGGTGCCAATTAATGCTAAAAAAATTGCCAAAGCGAAGATGGTGTCCATTACAACCAAAAAAGATGTACGAAGCGAAAAAAAGTCGAAGGCATGTAAAGTTGTCAATTACACCAGAAAAAAACAAAAATATGTAATATAATAGCGATAAAGACGTAAATTTTCCATTTACCGACAATAATATTTCTCTAAAATTGCCAGTTTTGGGAAATAGATGTCTATTACAAGTCACAGTGGTGTTTGGTTATATTCACTCAAAAATGTGGTCAATAAACGTAGTGGTTAGATTTGAACGAATATAACCAATAAGCGTATTAGCTGTTTTCAAATTTTGTGAAAGAACTTTTATAAAACTTTTATAGTGCAATAAGGTTCATAACAAAAGAATGGTTCTTTGTTTTCGGAGAACTAACTTTGATGTTTTGAGTGAAAGGTTAGAAGGAGTTTTCAAAGACCGGTTAGAATCAGTCGGGGTGGCAAGTCAATGGGAAGTATCAAGTACGAAGATGTCCTTTGTTTTGCATGACATCATGCCCTTTGTTCGTAAAAAGCGTACATCGTGCCCCCTCTGGTAGAGAGCATAAAAGGTTGACGAAGTGACCTACCATTGTTGATTGGTATTGGAATCTAGGTTGGCATATAAAATCGGCTCTGAGCCAAAATCATTTTCCGAGTACTTCAATAATACATAGATGTAAGGGAACAAATTCTCTCCCGCTAGTATGGTGTAGGGGTAGAGAGCAATGCAGGCATGTGCAGTGCTTTCAATGACTTTTTCGCGTCGGTTTTTAATAAAGGAAACGATATTCAACGTACGGGTGTTGCTTGGAGTAATGAAATGCTCTACGATATTCAAGTGGAAGACGTGGAGGTACTAAACCTTCTAAAAAATGTTTGTGCAAGCAAAGCACCAGGATCAGATGATATCTATCCCACAGTCCTCAGGAAATGTGCTAATGAATTGTTTGGGCCCATCGCACAGATTTACAGCAGTGGCGTTGCTGAGGGTATCGTCCCAAGGTATTGGAAACTTGTTAATGTTGTTCCAATACTTAAGAAGGGTAGTAGAGAAGCTGTGTCCAATTATCGTCCAGTGAGTTTCTCTCTTTCGGAAATTTTGGAAATTATTATCAAAATAATGCAATTAGTGAAGCGGACAGACTAGAATAATTCATGTATTGTCGGATAATCAGCGTGGCTTAATGAAGGGGAAGTTATGTATAACAAGCCTCCTTTGCTTCTATGATTGATTACGTGGCTAATGCTTTATGTAAGGGCAAAAATTTAGATGTTGCTTACCTTGATTTTAAAAAGGCATTCGATCGGGTCCACGTGGTAAACTCTTCAAGCAGTTACAAGAGATTGGGATTGGGGGCAACTTGCTGAATTGTATAGAATCGTGGTTAAGGGAGCGTTAAAGTATTACGGCAGAAAATTTTTCGCCACTTTTAACCCCCCTCCCCCCAACACCTCCTACAGGCCTCTCCACTGTTTGCCACAAACGTCATTCAGCCTACCTAACAAGTTTGCCACATTTTGAAACACAGCATCCTATTTCGTTTCTACTTAGTTTGGCGTAGAATCTTCCTGTTTGGCTCACAAATACTGCATGGTGGTGATTGGATGTGGGGGCATGGAAATCGAAAATTCTGAGCCCGAGCATTTCTTTTCCTCACAACGATGATATATATTGGAATTTTTTCCCCGAGGATAAATGGACTACTTACTGATGTCACAAGCAGACTGAGGAGGCCTTCTATGTCTAGGAGGAGCTGCCCCCCACCCCCATTGTCAGAAAAGTTCAGCAAAACTCTGACCTCCCTGACCTCCTTCCCCCCTTGTCAACAGAATTTCTTCATCTCTGCTCCCACCTCCTAACGCATATAAAATATAAAATACTTTTATATGCAATTGTAATACATTTCTGTTAATTTCGATGCGATTTGAAGATAAGAACTAAAAATTTATTTTTATTTTTAAAAATCTCATTGCTACCCCACCCTTTAAGCCTAATATGGTAAACCCTTGGCCCGCAGATCAGATGTGGCCCTGGGGTTATCTGAATTGGCCTGCCCCCTGAAAACTAATTTTGTAAAAATGAACTAAGTGGCACATCTACAGATCGCTTAAGTGACGCGTGGCACAGTTCCAGAGAATTTAAGCGGCCCGTGGCACATTTTCTGATCATTCAAGAACGTCCGTGGCACATTCACAATTCAGTTAAGTGAACCTTAACACAGTTCCAGAACACTTAAGCGATCCGTGGCACATTTGGAGATTCCTTGAGTTAGATGTGGCATAGTTTTAGAGCTCTCGAGCGGTCTCCAGTGTGGTTCCACATCACTCAAGTTGTCCGCGGCACATTCCCAGATTACTTACGTCATCTGCGGCACCGTTCCAGAGCACTCAAGTGACCCGTGTCATATTTATAGAGCACGTAAGCGGCTCAGACACATTTCCGGATCACTTGAAGAATCCGTGGAACATTTAGAGATCAATAAGTTGTTCTTTAGAAGACTTAGAGAGCGAATGTTAGTTCAGTTGCGGCAAACTGGGGAAAGATTTTTCTCGTTTTTGGCACACACAGTAATGGTGTCATTAAGAATATTCCATATTTATCACAAGACCAGTATAATGTCATGGAAATCGAACGATTTGAATTGAGGATGAAATCGATTATGAATTTTATCTGATTTATTATTGATTTCAATGTGATTTAGGACTTTATATTCGAATTAAGATTTAATATGGAATATATAGGATTATATGCTTGATTTCCGATTGTATACGTAGATTTGTGATCTCGCAATTGATTTTATACTTAGATTATGATTTTATAGTTGTTATGATTGTAATGTATATTTTGTAATGTATGCTTTTTTATGAATAAAATCCAGTCCGTGTGGACAATGAGCCGATATTGCCATATGGCGATGTGGCCTGGGTATCTTTCGGTTTGACGGTCTTTTCAACTCATGTATTCGACCTTAGATCACGTCTAGGGGCTGATTTCGATAACTCTTTCAAGTGACAGGGCTGATCTCCTCAAATGACTCGTCAGGGGTTGCACTTGCCCTGGATCTAGCAGGCAGTTCTATGTTGGGGGGGATCTGGTGGCTAGTGAACGCGGTGTCCTTTCGTCGTTAGTATTGAAGTCCTTGTAATCCTTCTTCTTGATAGATGTAACACTTGCGTATGAGAACCGATGTAATGGGGGACTACTGTCAATAACTTCAAATGTTTCTATAGTGTTTGCCCGTCGCAATTGTATTAGTTCTGGATTTGATCGTTTATTGATACGTGCAGACTCGTTGGTGGTGCAATTAGAAGTCAAATCATTATTCTTCGTAAAGACTTTTGATCGATTTTTCACGCCTATCCAGTTCGGAACACGGCAGTCACCATAATCATCACCATTGATAGCAGTTACTTGGTTAAGTACATTATCGGAGGTGGTCTGATGCGACTGAAGGCATGGTCGTGTTTCAAATGAGTGAGCATCCCTCTCTGCACGGCTATTTCTCACGTTCAGAGACAGAAGTTTGAGGGTCTTTTTTCCTTCACCATCCGATTGATTATGTTCGTATGCAGAGTATCGAGATCAGCAGAGGATTGTATCGTGTCCGTGGTAATTCCTGGGAACGAGAATATTCCTCACAGCATATTCCTTAACGGAATTCCTTAACAGGCCTACAACGGTATATCTATTCATTCATTACACTTCACGCACTGGGAGTTGAGGAAAGACTCATAGTATAAAAAAATGATTGCAGATGGTAGCACTACACATAACAAGCGTTACACAGAAACAAAGTTCACGGAAGATTCACTATTCATACACACATGTTCCAATTCGTTTGAAGTTCCGCAGAGGAATATGGACGAGGTGCATGTCTGGTTTAGTAGTAGTGAAGATATGATCGAAGTGATCAAAATTTTCAACGGGATGGGTAGGATGGACCAATTATAAGTACACCGTCAATCGACTGCTTTTACAAGGGGACACCGGTATCGATTAGTAAGGGACAATGCGAGCAGGGAATTTTTCTCTAATAGGGTTGTTAATAAATGGAATAGCTTACCTCCGGAGGTAGTAAATTGTAACACAAATGACACGTTTAAAAAGAAATACGATAAACATGTTGGGATAAATCGAGAAGCTATCCATTCTTAGAATAAGACAACCATAAGTATTCTTTATGGGCATTGTATAATATTTTATCATGTGTATATATTGTTTGTAATTGCATTTTTAATTGGTTGCTGTTTTTTTTTAAATATATGACATCCATATTTGTTATGGGAATCTTTCTCCTCAGTCACCTCGTTGGGCATTTTGCCTGCTGTGTGGCCTTGTATTTTTATTTAAATAATTCCGGCTGGTCACATAGAGACATAGTCGTATATAATCTTTACCCATTTTTAACTGACGCAGTGTCTCATCTGTCGGTGAAAAAATGCATCCTGCAGTGGCGAACCAAGATGGTGTCATCTTTCCAAGCTATCTTGACAGCGAAAAGCGCTAAAATAATAATAATAATAAAACGATGACTGTCAATTATGGCATTTTCTAGCATTTCACTGAATTTGTTCGGACGAAGGACTATTTCTGAACAGATTTTGACTAAATTTATTTTGTTCCTTTCACATACACGCACTTACTTCGCCACATCCATATACTGTACGACCTAGTCTTTTTCTCCATACGGGCTTCCCAAGTAGGGACCCAGCCTGGAAGCCGAGTTTTGGCCCGTTTTTGAGGCCAGTCTTATTAACGCTTAACAGGCGTTGAAATTCTCGCCTCCAATCTTTCGCTGATGTCGCAGCTCTATCTGTCGGTGAAAAAAACCAAAAATTAAATTCATTACGCTATTATAGGGGTTTCCTACGTAGAGTTTCTCGCGAAACCCTTAATAGTTACAAGGCTGTTCCGCGGAATCCTTGATGATAATGAACCAACACACAGATTCCCCACAGATTTTTATTCATTAATTAAGAATTTTGGAAACAATTTAGAAAAGGCAAATGTTGATACGGCAGAAGTTCAACACATATTCTCCTAGTTCTGATTAATATATTTACATTACCTGAGAATAGTTTATCAAATTGACGCAACTCCCACTGATTGTTATGTCCTGGAACGCAAACAGCCTTAGAGGCTTTAAAGAACTATTTAAACAAACAGTTTTTGATTACTAGATTGATATTGCTGTTGGTCTTCCAAAGGAGATCATGGATGAAATACTTCACAAAAATAGAGTAAGGAAAGCAACGGCAGAGGTGATCTCAATAAAATAATTTTGACCAGGTTACAAATGGAGATTAAAAAAGAGGTGTAGCCGCACATATTAATGATAGATTCTCTAATTATTTTGGTAATGGCACCGCAGAAAAAGGTTATTTATGGAATCTTGGAGGATTTGCAAGCCAAAACTATCGGCATAAACAAAATACAAAAGGACAATAGCAACATTGTGTATACTGATCAATTAATAGTAGTACCTTTTGCAAACTCTTACGAGAGAGTTTTTTCACAAACAGAAAATCAGCCAAATACTACAACATTACGCCTTCGACGTATTGCTACGTATTTGCACCATCATGCCAATGCTTCGCTGAACCATATGAATCTCGCCACCGATGAATTTTGATCCATAATTAACAAATTTGACATCAAGAAAGCCCCCCCCCCCCCCCCGGATTTGATGGTACCAGCAGTAAGGCTCTAAAATGTTTGCCTGATATCTTTTCACACATTACTACTATTTATTCTATACATTAATGCTATTGTTCCGGATAATTTTTCACAAGACTTCGAGGTTGCAAAACAAGAAGCGGTTCGACGGACAAATACAGATTTATTTACAGAACAGCAATTTACACGTATTTACAAGCTAATCAGAGAGCTAACAACTTTCTCGTAACGTTTAAACAGAACTTGACTGTTCATCGAATCTCTCTATTCGAGTCTCTTTGAGCCTGCCATCTTGTGAGCGCCGCACTATTTATAACCCCGGAGGAACTTCGAGAAAAAGAACATTCCACAAAATTCTATTTTACAGTTTCCTAGTCAGCGGCGCCACCGTACGGAGGGGTTGAATCAATGTCTGGAGGAGCGGGACTTTCTGGAATGTTCTAACCAATCGGACCTTTTTCCGATGGACCGAAACCGGCATCAACCGATTTCGATATTTCTGAGAGCCATCAAAGCAAGTGCAGCAAATTGTTTGAAGAGATTGTAGCAACAAGATCAACAAAATTTCTACCCGAAAATGGCATAATTAGATCTGAACAGCATGGATTCACACCAGAGCATTCGTGCGTTACTCAGCTTGTTCGAGTCATTGAGTTCATTACAGATGCTTTCAACAACTTTGATTTCGTGGCATCAGCATTTTTAGCTTGACAAAACCTTTTTTTACAAAGTTTATTCGGATGGGGAGCCAAGCACCCTGACTCCTCAGGTTCCACAGTCCATGTCCAACATGGTGTAGGCAAGATGAACTTTAACCGGTGATACGTATATTCACAATCTACATTGCGATAATCGAATTTATGAGTCAAAAATAAAAGCAATTTCGAACTCAAACGAGTTGAAAACTGAAAATTTTTACGAAAACATGACGATAGCCGAACAATATTTTGTATAAATGAAAACAATGCTCATGTCCCGTAAAAACGGGGCACAGAGTCTGCATGTTGAAGTTCCTTGAGTAGCACGCACCTCGAAACTAATATTGATTGTGGCACGGTTTCGAAAAAGGTCTGCTACTCCTGTTCTAAACGTTCATATTTCGTAAACTTTATTTACCATGAAAAAATTATGACGTTCTTTGTCAATTTTGCCCTTAACCAACGAACGGGTAAAAAATACCTATAAATTAACTTTTCAGTAAAGTATGTGTGTTATATTGAGGGATATCATTAAAAACTGGAAGCTCGTCTGCAACCTATCAAATAAGAAACACAACTGATTATGATTCTTTGACTGGAATGAATGACCGGATTTTAATTAACGTTCCACGTGAGGAAAAACGCTTCAGTGTGCAGAGAACAGCTACGCGTGTCCTTATTGGCACACAGGGCTTGAGTTATGAAGAGAGACTTCATTTTTTTAATATGTTTACATTGGATGACCGCAGGTGTCGAGGAGATATGATCGAAGTGTTCGAAATTTTTAATTGGATGGATAGGATGGACCTTGAACTTTTAGTACACCGCCAATCGACTGCTTTTACAAGGGGACACCAGTATCGATTGGTGAAGGACAACGCAAGGCTATGGTGTCGCGGGGAATTTTTTCTCTAATAGGGTTGTTAATAAATGGACTAGCTTACCCCCGGAGGTAGTAAATTGTAACACAATTGACACATTTAAAAAGAAATACGATAAACATGTTGGGGTAAATCGAGAAGCTCTATCCATACTTAGAATAAGACAACCTTAAGTACTCTTTATGGGCGTTGTATAATATTTTATCGTGTGTATATATTGTTTATAATTTGTGTTAATTGCATTTTTAATTGCGTTGCTATATTTTTGAAATATATGACATCCATATTTTTATGGGCATCTTTTTATCAGCCACCTCGTTGGGCATTTTACCTGTTGTGGAGTTGTATTTGTATTAGTTAATATTTTATAAGCAATAACAGACACATACACACATTACAAATACAAATACAAATACAACGCCACAACAGGCAAAATGCCCAACGAGGTGGCTGATAAAAAAAAAGCCCATAAAAATATGGATGTCATATGTTTCAAAAATACAGCAACCCCATTAAAAATGCAATTAACACAAATTATAAACAATATATACACACATTAGTTGAATTGTTGAGCTTGCCACGAAATTTTTACAGTTGTTTATTTGCTGTAAAATGACGTTAGTAAAATTCACAAAGAGCCGTGACCCTCCTTGGTTTTCTATGATTGTAATCCAAAAGTACATGAAACCGGAATGACTGTAACAACAAGAAGCAAAGGACGTTCATACTCTGCCCGAGTTATACTTACGGCATTTTACAACAAACAAACAAACAACGACTGTTGAAATTTCGAGGCAAACTCAACAATTTAATATAAATAATATTGCTCATCAAATATTTTCAAACATCATATTATTGTATATATATATCCATATTTTTTTCTTGCGAGACATTAATCAAAAACCGATCACCAATTCCAATCGAAGAAACAGAACAGTTATGTTTTTCAATCGATAGATGGCAGAAAGGGTTCCAGTTTCAAGATTTATTACATCCTAATGAGAATATATCGCTCGCAGCCTCGGAGCAAGTGAAATTATTGATATAACTTTGTTGGCCTTGTCGGTTGCGGTCTGACCCCAATGCGACGCAAAAAAATCGCCATTGATTAAATTGACTTTTAAAAACGCGTTTTATAAATTCGATACTTTTAATTATATTTGTAAATAACTACAATTCTCGGAACGTGTGTGAGTGTGTGTAAACGCAGGGCACTTACATATCGTGTTATAGTTCGAGTTACTATTACTTGTATCGTGTTCTTGCCGGTGCCGCCGCCTGTGTTCAATATTTTTAAGTAAATATTGTAAATACTTGAATTTTCATGTTATGTTAGTATCATGTTGACAGACAGACATGACCGCTGACCGCCCAGAGAGACCATCTTGGGATGGTTTGCGCTCTTTCCCAAAGGGATGGACGGTCTCGGAGAGTATCATGTTGACAGTGTGCCTGCTCTCTGTGGAGAGATTTTTTCCGAACAGGATACCAGCTCTCATTCCCGCCTCGAGTTTGGAAATCTCCACGAAACCAACTTCAGCAAACCATCATTGCCCTTTCAATGGGGTTCGAACCAGGGTCCTTATGATAAGAGTCCAGCACGCTCACCACACGACCGCACAGTTGGTTTTTTTCTTTTTGCTTGACGAATGAACGATGCATTTTTTAACAAGGAATTTGCCCGAAAAGTGTACAAACCTGTATAAGTCTTTGACTTTATCTGGGTAATTTATGAATTAATTATAAACAAAGAGGACCGCTAAAGAGACGTCCCGTACGAATTTTGGTTCGGTCCACCTATTGATATCACTAAGGCCAGAGAGCCGCCTATGAGATGGCGGTCGCACCCAGCTCCACCGCTTGGGGGATGGAGCATAATTATGGTAATAGAAGTGAAAAAAAAAGAAGTGTGAAAAAGTGAGAAAAAACATACATACATATATGTATGTCAATTAATTTTTTTTTCATAATAAACAGTTTTTCATTAAATTCTGAATTTTCATCTACTGCAAATACAAAGACCACAACAACAAAAATGTCCAACGAGTTGTCTGAAAAAAAGATGCCCATAAAAAATGTGTATGTCAAATATATGAGTTACTTACCCCGGCCCGGCGAATCAGATTCGCCATACGGGGGTTCCCCGGAGGAAGCATTTATTGTCTGAATTTAAAAAAAAACCCGCATATATCAATATATACACATCCTATCCCGGGGGAGCACCATTGGCCCCCGAGGCTAACAATTCACCTTACATAACAATTTGCATTGCATTACAATTGTAATAACCGAACAAAGATTACAACTACTATTACAGCTTACATTATACCTCTGGCAGCACCATTAACATGACGCGAGCAGGAATTTGATGCTCCCGAGGTTATTACATTAAGATACTATTTATACGTCATCATTATTCTCACCTCATCATTATTCTTCATATAGCTTGCTTTGATAAATATACATTAATATATATGCGTTTTATCAGTCTCCCAAATGTTGAACATGTGATCCATTCATAATATCTAACATCGACTGGAACATACTGACGCAAACCAGTTCGAAATAATACAAATTCATTTAAGTAATTGACATGCATAAATAAAATTCCTGTAATGGACATGAATATATTCAAAAATTAAAATGAAAATTAACAAAATTTTAACATGTTATTTGTTACTGACGGGACGCAGAGTCTGCATGTTGAAGTTCCTTGAGCGGCACGCACTTCGAAACTTATATTAATTGCGGCACAGTTCGGGAAAAGGTCTGCTACTCCTGTTCTTAACGTTCATATTTTGTAGAATTTACTTACCATGAAAAAATTATGACGTTCTTTGTCAATTTTGTCCTTAACCAACGAATGGGTAGGAAAAATATGCCTATAAATAAACTTTTAGTATGTGTGTGTTATATTAAGGGATATCATTAAACTGGAACCCCGTCCACAACCAATCAAATTTCATTTTTTCATTTCATTCCGTGCACCGCCCAGGCTCTACCGACCATTGTCAATTTTAGCCATTGCCCCGGATGAGGGGGCTGGGCGCTGTCGGGTGCTTTATTATGCATATAAAAATATAAAATACATGAACATTGAATATAAAAACACATTATTAAAAAAAAAGTATATACAGATTAAAATATTTCTATTATACAATATACAATTTATTCCGATGAGCTCTTTTGATGTCTTTTTTAGCTTCATTGAGCTTGAGCCCTTTGTTTTTCTCTGTGGCCAAGCGCCAGGTCCTGGACCACGCGTCTTTCCTTGTTGGCTCGGGTGAGACCTCTGCTGTCGCCAGGCCAGGTCCTGGACCACGCGTCTACCCTCGATGGCTTGTTGGCTCAACCTATCAAATATAAAAAAACACAACTGATTATGATTCTTTGACCGGAATGGATGACCGGATTTTAATTAAACAAAATCTTCGTATTAATAGGTTGTTGGCCCTCTCCTTTTTGAATTAACTACAGCTTGTATCCATCGTGGGATGGACAAATACAAGTCATACACAACAGTCACAGGGATATGTAGACACTCCTCCTGCAAAAAAGCCACTAATTCAGAACGTATCTTTGGAGGTGGAAACTTACTGCGCAGTTTGGCCTCCAAAATACCCCACAAAGGTTCAATTATATTAAGATCAGGGAACTGAGCGGGCCACACGAGGTGTTGCAGTTCATCATCGTGTTCATCAAGTCAGTCTCCGACAATTCCAGCAGTGTGAACGGGCGAATTATCTTCTTGCAACATAGGTCGAGAATCAGGGAACTAATATTGCACCATTGGATGAAGATGGTCGGCCAGAATATTGACACAAACCGCTGCATTAACCCACCCATCCAGGACAACAAGTGGGCCGAGACCACGGTGAGACATTGCACCCCACAGCGTCACTGATCCCTCTCCATGCTTAACAGTAGAAAGGAGACAGTCAACATCATAGGCTTGTGTTGGCGTTCTCCAAACGTAAACACGTCCGTTAGTCTGGAATAATGTGAACGACGATTCGTCTGACCAGATGACATTCTCCCTTTGTTGTTGTGTCCAATTCTTATGTTCGTGACACCATGTTCGTCGTTTCAAGGCATTGCATGGTGTCACCAATGACTTTGGAATAGTCGCTCTACCTTGTATGTTTGCTGCATGCAGTTCACGGCGGATAGTTTCTGTCGATACACCTTCCTGTAGATGTGTGTTCATCTCAGATGTTATCTGGGACGCTGTTACCTTGTGCTTTCTGGCCGCAATCCGCTTCCAAACCCTTGTGGGTCTATCAGCCATCTTCGACTTTCGGCCACTGTTATGCTTGGCAGATGATGTCTTTCCCTGTTTGCTATAGGCTGTCATTACCATCGACACGGTACTTCTCGCGACACCAACAAGGGTGGCCGTTTGTTTTCATTACTGTGGCACCGACAAGACGGGCTCCAACAATCATGCCTCTTTCGAAATCTGTGAGGTCAGCCGTAACGAAGTTTTAACGCCCCAATATACATCGCATCCGAACGCTATCACTGCTACGACTAGACTGATGTGTGCACATTATCGCCAACTAGAGTGGAACTCTTCCACACTAGAGGGCGGGCGTATACGACAGGTTCCCTAGAGTGTTGTTTTTTGCACGGGAGTTCACATTATTTTGTCCACTGCCCCTAATATATATACAAAAAAAGAAGAATTTTGAGAAAAAGGAAAACAAAATTTATGAGAGTGAAATAGAATCTATGCAGTGGGTCTTCATCAGGGGGAACCCCATGCATGGTTCAAAAAAGTGTAGGCGTTTCTGAAGGTTGGCTATGCCTAATCGCATTAAAAACGCCAACCCTTGTTCCCCGACGCCTGCCTTCTCAAAAAACGTGTTGGACGAAAAAAAAGACAATGAAAATGTAAAAATAAAATGTTAGAAAAAAATATATACACAGCTTCAGGTTATATAAAAGCTCAAAGAAGCATGAGAAAAATATATACAAAGTTACAGGAATACAATAATTACAGGGAGTATTTTACAAAGATTATGAAAAATGTCAAACATAAATAATAGCATTTATTGACAAAAAATGCTCAAAAGACGTTCAAAAATTATCCTGTGACAGTTTTGAGAGTGAAAATACAAGAATGTGTCACAAAATAGAAAAATCTAAATTTTTATACGATCCTCTTGTCTTCCAATTAGAAAGTAGTTGCCCTGTCTCTCCTCTCTCAGACCAACAAAAAAAAATTCGAATTCAAAAATCTGAGGAAATTTGGGAAAGGACAGCAAAAATGAGGGAAAGGAGCACTGTCCGTCAGATTTTTGAATTCAAATATCTTAGTGAATATCGCACTTGGAAACGTGGAATCTTTCCTGTTGGCCACAGCAGATACAGGGCAACAACTCTCTATTTGGAAGTTATGCGGGAAGGGGGATCGTGTTAAAATGTAGTTTCAATTATTTTGTGTCACACTGTATTTTCTCTCTTAAAACTGGTACAGGGTGATTTTTGAACTACTTTTGAGCATTTTTTTTTAAATTGGAATCATTCATACCTCTACGACGGACGGTTGATGAAGGCCGCATTAGCACTTGCGGGACACCCTGTATATAGACATGTATCATGACCTTGTGACCTCATGTACACATGACCTTTGGCAATGAAAAAAATGAATATGGCACCTTGCGGACCATCTTACATCAGCACAACGAACTTTGGCCAGGTATCTCCGACCACTTTGCGAATTGGCCAGCCGAAGCCCGAATCATTTCTGCGAATCGGACTTCGGTCAAAACTCCCGGCCAATCCGCGAATTCGGCAGTAACGCATACATGTAACAGGAATAACGGCGCCAAAGCGTGCTAACGGTTACGATGTCTAGCGTCTGGATTGTTAGACGCCTGTCTTCTAGAACATTCTAGCCGAGCAGTAAACACCAGGTTCGGAAAAAAAAAAACTTTACATCCCATTGACGTCATCAGTTGCACTTTGGATAAGTAGGCGACGGATGTGCTGTTGAAGATGGCGGGGACAAAATGTAAGTTCGGAAATATATTTACATTGTATTTTAATTACTATTGCATATTAATTGTCAAGTTTGATCCCGACAAACAACTATTTTGATTCAAAGAAGCGGAGTTTTTGGTGTTTAATCAATTATTTCACTGAATATTCACGCGATAGGTACTTGCTGTTACGGAATATGAGTATTAATCTATTGTTTTGTGTGTGAAAAATTTAGCATTGTTCTACAATACAGTAAAACCTCTCTCTTGCGAACGGGACAAAAAAAATCGTCCGTAGAAGAGGGACTGGCCATTAATCAGGGTTTTAAAATGCATGCTTTTATCATATAAGGGAAAATTTTTATTTGGCCGTAAAAGAGGGGTGACCGCATCTGAGGGGTGTCCGTTAAGAGTGGTTTTACTTTATTATCATGTCAAACCATCTGTCAATTTTCTAAGGGACCATTGGTTGGCAAAACTGTGTTCGTCATGGGAACTTGATCATAAAAATAAAAACAACGTGGATCGAATTACATCATGATTTTAACATTGTTTATACAGTAAAACTCCTCTTAACGGACACAACTCAGATGCGGTCACTCCTCTTTTACGACCATATAATAATTCCCAGTTGTATAATAAAAGTATGTATTTCAAACCCGTGATTAACGGTCACCCCCCCTCTTACGGATGAATTTTTTTGTTCCGTCCGTGTCCGCGAAAGAAAGGTTTTACAGTATTTACTCAGGTTTCTATTTAAGCCGTTAAGCCAGGGGTTTTCAAACTTTCAGACATTGCGGGTCAAATCCGAATCTTCCCATGAAGCCCGCGCGCCTCCACATTAAGTCATACGGCGGTATTCACAATTGTAAGATAGAATTTCATTCACGAGAACCTAATGCAATGTTTCCCAAAGTAGGCAATATCGCCCCCTGGTAGGCGATAGACGCCACGGACTTAACATAGGATCCTATGGGTTCATTTGAATTGGGGGGCGATAAGGAAAACATTTCTGAGGAAAAGGGGCGATGGAATGGAAAGTTTGGGAAACTTGACCTAACCTAACCTAATGTGCAGAGAGTGGTTTCTTAACAGATTGGTCAAACACGGCCCTGAACTATTCTGAATGATTCTGAAATTATTTCTTTAAATACATAACACAATCATTTCTTTCAATGCATCTAGAAATTATTTCCTAGATTAATTAATTATTTCTTTCCTTAATTCTGAAATTATTTCGTTCATTAATTTTGAAATTATTTCTTTCATTAATTTTGAAATTATTTCTTTCATTAATTCTGAAATTATTTCTTTCATTAATTCTGAAATAATTTCTTTGAATTCATCCCGAAATTATTTCCTTCATTACTTGTGAAATCATTTCTTTCATTCTTTCTGAAATTATTTCTTTCAACATAAATCGAAATAATAATTTTTTCAACTACTATGAAATTACTTCTGTCCCTAGTTCTGAAATTATTTTTCAGTAACTTTCTGACATTATTCCTGTCACTGTTTTGTTTTTTGTTTTGATGTTCATATGGTGCTTTTTGTATTTTTGTCGGATTGTGTTTGTATTTGGAATAATAAAATAGCCGCAAAACACACCAGTGACGGAAACAATTTCAGAATCAGTGACAGAAATAATTTCAGAATTAGTGACAGAAATAATTTCAGAATTAGTGACAGAAATAATTACAGAATCAGTGACAGAAATGATTTCAGAAAAAGTGACAGGGATAAGAATAATAAGATAGTGTTTTAGAATTGCTAAATAAAATAGCTTCATAATCAGTGACAGAAATAATTTCAGAGACAGGAATAATTTCAGAATTGCAGAAAGATATAGCTGCAGAATCAGTGACAAAAATATTTTCAGAATTACTGAAAAATTCAGAATCAGTGACACGGATAATTTCAAAATTGCTGAAAGAAATAATTTCAGCATTAATGACCGGGATGATTTCAGAATTGCTGAATAAAATAGCTTCATAATCAGTGACAGGAATAATTTCGGAATTGCAGAAACATATAGCTGCAGAATCAGAGACAAAAATATTTTCAGAATTACTAAAAAATTCAGAATCAGTGACAGGAATTATTTCAAAATTGTTGAAAGAAATAACTTCATTATCAATGACCGGGATAATTTCAAAATTGTTGAAAGAAATAGCTTCAGAACCAGTGACAGAAATGGCTTCAGAACCAGTGACAGAAATGGCTTCAGAACCAGTGACAGAAATGGCTTCATAACCAGTGACAGAAATGGCTTCAGAACCAGTGACAGAAATAATTTCAGAACCAGTGACAGATTTAAATCCAGAACCAATGACAGAAATAATTTCAGAACCAGTGACAGATTTAAATTCAGAACCAATGACAGAAATAATTTCAGAACCAGTGACAGAAATAATTTCAGAACCAGTGACAGAAATAATTTCAGAACCATTGACAGGGATAAGAATAATAAGATAGTATTTCAGAATTGCTGAATATAATAGCTTCATAATCAGTGACAAGAATAATTTCAGAGACAGGAATAATTTCAGAATTGCAGAAAGATATAGCTGCAGAATCAGTGACAAGAATAATTTCAGAATTGCAGAAAGATATAGCTGCAGAATCAGTGACAAGAATAATTTCAGAGACAGGAATAATTTCAGAATTGCAGAAAGATATAGCTGCAGAATCAGTGACAAGAATAATTTCAGAGACAGGAATAATTTCAGAATTGCAGAAAGATATAGCTGCAGAATCAGTGACAAAAATATTTTCAGAATTACTAAAAAATTCAGAATCAGTGACAGGGATAATTTCAAAATTGTTGAAAGAAATAATTTCAGCATCAATGACCAGTGCCGTCTTAACGCATGGGCCCACCCGGGCACGGCCCGGGGGCCTCAAGAGAAGAGGGGCCTCAGAAAAATGAGAAGTAGTTGAATTATTCGAAAATTTCCTTGGTAGGGCCTCGGAAAAATCATTTGGCCCGGGGGCCCATGGTGCTCTTAAGACGGCCCTGTCAATGACCGGGATAATTTCAAAATTGTTGAAAGAAATAGCTTCCGAACCAGTGACAGAAATGGCTTCAGAACCAGTGACAGAAATGGCTTCAGAACCAGTGACAGAAATGGCTTCTGAACCAGTGACAGAAATAATTTCAGAACCAGTGACAGAAATAATTTCAGAATTGCTGAAAGAAATTGATTGCCAATCATTTTAAATCGTATTGTTTTCAAAGTGGTGTTTTCCCAGATTCCATCAAAAAGGCAATCTTTGCCCCTATCTATAAAACCAGTGACATAAGAATGATCTCAGCAACTACAGACCAGTTTCAGTTCCTACTATGGCATCCGAAATCTTGGATTCTACCATTGAACTATTCTATTATTGAACAGCATGAGAAGAGCAGGGTAACGCCTAAGTGTGTAAGGGAATGTAAAAGAGGGTTGCAGCGAATGTTGCCGATGTTTTCTGAAAGAACATTGTGATTTCTGTTTGCCGTTTCTTCTTCATATCACCAAGTATATTGGAATACTAGGGGGGGCTCTGCCATCCTGCCACCTTTGGCGGCCAACCCTCCCCCCCCCCTCACTTCTCTTCACAATATATCTTGTTTGTTTCGTCCCACTTCATCAGCGTGCTATGGAAAGGGACGTGCGAAAGCACCAGCTTATTGAAGAAGCGAATTTTAATAAAATAAATAATAATAAAGCACTACTTCACCAAACACTCTGGCCATATCGCTATATTGCAATTTACTGCCATTAGTGAGACGGGTTCGAAGCGAAGGCGCTGTCTACCGGTGGTCGGCTCGAGTTCATTAGGGAAAATATCTTATCTATATCCTCTCTTGGGTTCGAACCCGGGACACTGACAGCAACCTTCACGATGGTAGACGATCATCTTACCACCATGTCACTCGGGTGACTAATAATAAAGCAACAAAAAACAAATGAGATTCATCAATTACCCCCAGAAAACTTCCCCATGGGGATCCTCAAATTCAATTCGCTGAATTTCAGTGGGGCCCCACACTGGATATATCTCGAGCTGCCGATGTGTTGCAAATTTTGACAAGCTACTCTTCCGACCAATGAGGATGAGGCACGACGAACCAAGATGGCGTCGCTGAAGCAGTTCACTTTTCCTGCCGAAAATATTAATAAGTAATATGACTAACAAGTTCTGAAAGACATGTTGATTTTTCCTGGTTAATTAATTTAAATTAATTGACGTAGACAGGCTCCCTAATTCTGACATACCACACGCACTTCACAATACACATACATTTGCACCCTTGCCTTTCCCTTCGTAGTGGCCCCCCGAGGGCCGGTTTAGAAGGCAGCTAATGCCCGCAAACGGGTAGGCACTGCCAGAAATCCTTTCCGAGTTCGAGTTGCAAATTTTACAATGTTAAACAACAAAAATCAATGAGATACATCCAGGGGCCCTGATTTAGAACCTGTCAACATTTCCATGGAGCCCTGACCTGGAAGCTTGTCGGACACCCCTACGGTGAGGGGGCCCATAAAATTTTTTCATTTTATCAATTTTACAACGAATAAAATCCAGGGCCCGACATCCAGTAGCGGGGACACAATACGCAGATTTTTAGTGGGGCCCCAGACTGGCTTTATCTCGGGCTTCCGCTGTTGCAAATTCTACAACAGAAAAGAATGAGATTCATCCAGGGCTCCCAAAATGAAACCTGTAAGCATGGGGGGCCCCGACTTGGAAGCTTGTCAGTCATTCCCCGCTGAGAGTGCCAGGAAACATTTTCATTTGTATTCGTTTTACCAACGGATAAAATCCAGGGCCCCCAACCAATTCCCCGGGACACCAATTCGCATACTTTTAGTGGGGCCCCCAAAATGAAACCTGTAAACATGGAGCTCCCGACTTGGAAGCTTGTCAGTCATCCCCCGCTGCGAGTGAAATGAAAAATTGTCATTTGGATTCATTTCACCAACGAATAAAATCCAGGCTCACCCACGCAACCACCCGTGACCGAATTCGCAAATTTTATGGGCCCCCCAGACTGGATATATCTTGTGCTTCCGCTATCGCCAATTTTTCAACGTTAAAGCAGCAAGAAAAGAATGAGATTCATCAAGGGCCCCTGGAAATGAAAACTTTTAACTTTCCCATGAAGGTATAAGTGCGATTCCCCGGGTACCCCGACCCTGTGTGTTGGGAGCACTGCTGTTATATGTATATTATACATACCTCTCGGCATGACCCCCTCACAAGGGCAAGGCTGACAGGGGCCGGAACGATTCTTATCACTTTTTGATTTTTCACACTATAAATTAACCACAGAGGGGCCCCTTAAAAGCTGGTTTGGGGGCTCGCCATCTAAATTCCAGCCTAAGGGCCCTGCTGTAGGATGTGGGAGCCTCTCGGTACATGCACATAACATGGTCCCGATGGGTCAAATGGGTCCCGATATGCGCTAGAGTTAAATGAACACTTGATCCAAAATCGTAACCGACTTCCGTAACACAAAAACGTAACAGATTTCCGTCACTCAAAAACGTCACCCACTTCCGTAACATAAACTCGTCACTAATTTCGGTTGCTTAGATACAGGCCCTTTTCGAATTTGAGATTTTATATTATAGTGTAGATGATGACAAGGCTTCCTCTACCTATTTTTCTGCATGTGAAGAGCGTACCATAGAGGGATCTATGTCATGAAAACAATCTATTGCTAACGTGCGAAGCCCTTCCGCTATGTTACTTGTGGTGAACTTGTCTTCCACTTCTTTATCTTGATCTTCTTCATCTGGTACCGCTTCAGTTTCAGGAGCAGTCAATTCCTCCTCGGTCAATACCTCTGAATTGCTACTAATTAGCTGTTCGACTTCTATATCCATATCTATGAACTCTTTTCCACCCACCTGTTTCGCTAACGTGACAATGTCTATTATAGTCTCTTCAGTTAGCTCTGTAGAAATGGTTGTGTTCCAGAGGATCATTATGACCAAAGGGGAATCCAACCCGAGGTGACTGTTTCTCTCTTGGGAGCCGTCACGGCTCTAGTGATGGCAGTAATGTCAT
The DNA here is from genome assembly GCF_987345545.1 of Pholcus phalangioides. Classification (NCBI taxonomy): domain Eukaryota; kingdom Metazoa; phylum Arthropoda; class Arachnida; order Araneae; family Pholcidae; genus Pholcus; species Pholcus phalangioides. The sequence goes on from NW_028301637.1 coordinate 7,578,616, forward strand.
CAGCAAGCCATCTTAAACATGCAAAACTCAAATTTTGTAAACAAAACACATGAATGACGATTTTTGAATGTTGCAAAAAAAAATTCCAACAGAGGGAAAAAACCCCTCGAATATGGTGTGGGGGGGGGGTGACTGTAATAGCATTCTAAATATTCCCTTAATACATAAAACAGTCAAGAAAAACCATTTTACATACCTTACTCGGAAATTTTGTAACAAGCTACCGCATGATATTATTTTTTCCCTTCCATACCATTACTGAAAAAAAGTTTAAAAAATTATCTTTTTCTCAAGAGCTAATATCAACGATCATTTTTGGAAAACAAAAAAGGAAAAAAAAGCGAAGCTTTATATCAGTCAGTGCTAAATCCAATTTCATCAACGTCTAAGTACACTTCCTGCTGTTTGCCTTAAATTATCGAAGTCGCTTAACATTTGTAATTATTCATCGATAGTATTTGTAATTACTCATCGATAGCATTTGTAATTACTCATCGATAGCATTTGTAATTATTCATCGATAGCATTTGTAATTACTCATCGATAGCATTTGTAATTATTCATCGATAGCATTTGTAATTACTCATCGGTAGAATTTGTAGTTATTCATCGATAGCATTTGTAATTACTCATCGGTAGCATTTGTAATTACTCATCGATAGCATTTGTAATTACTCATCGGTAGCATTTGTAATTACTCATCGATAGCATTTGTAATTACTCATCGATAGCATTTGTAATTACTCATCGATAGCATTTGTAATTATTCATCGATAGCATTTGTAATTATTCATCGATAGCATTTGTAATTACTCATCGATAGCATTTGTAATTATTCATCGGTAGAATTTGTAGTTATTCATCGATAGCATTTGTAATTACTCATCGGTAGCATTTGTAATTACTCATCGATAGCATTTGTAATTACTCATCGATAGCATTTGTAATTACTCATCGATAGCATTTGTAATTACTCATCGGTAGCATGTGTAATTATTCATCGATAGCATTTGTAATTATTCATCGGTACTTCGTGTTCATCAGTACAGATCCGCAGGTTCTCTTGAAGAATTATTTCTCGCATTATTATGTACTATTTCATCATGTTAAATAAACTTTCCAAAATAATAATAATAATTTCATCATGAGCGACAGGAATAATTCCAGAATTGCTTAAATAAATAGCTTCAGAATCAGCGGCAGAAAGTATTTCAGATTTACTGAAAGTAATAATTTCAGAATCAGTGACAGGGATAATTTTTCAGAATTGCTGAAAGATTATTATTTCTGCCTCAATGTACTCAGATAAGATTAACGAGCGCAGTATTGTATTAACCAACTAGAATACCATACAAGGATGACGTCACTCTCCGTTAAATACGAAGGTTTTTTTAACAACTAGCTGTTGCGAAGATATATTTTGGAAAGAGAGAAAATTCAACTGCTCTTGCGGGGAATCGAACACACGTCCTTTCACTTTCCGGGTGAACGCACCAGACTACAGAGGCACCGAATCTCTCAATCTTTCCTTGGAGCCCGTGTACACTGAAAGGGGCCGTACATGGACTGCCGGGCCAGACTCAGGCCAAGGCCAAGCTCACAACTGCTGACGCTGCCACCACATGGCGGAAATATATCTTCGCAACAGCCAGTTGTTAAAAAACCTTCGTATGGTAGCGGAGAGTGACGTCATCCTTGCATAAGTCGCCATCTGGTGGCAGCGTCAGCAGTTGCGAGTTTGGCCTGATTCTGGTCCAGCCGTCCATGTACGGTCCCTTTCAGTGTACATGAGCTCCAAGGAAGGATTGAGGGATTCGGTGCCTCTGTTGTCTAGTGGTCTAGGGCGTGGGTTCGATTCCCCGCAAGCGCAGGTGAATTTTCTCTCTTCCCAAAATATATCTTCGGAACAGCCAGTTGTTAAAAAACCTTCGTAAAATACCATAGTAAAGAAACCAAGAGAGAGAGGGTCACTGAACAACCGAAAGAGTAGCCAAAAATTACCAAGAGAGTGTGCGAGCGTGAGAGTCATAAAAAGAGTGACTTGGAGCAGAAGAGTATTTACAGGCGCAGGGGTTAAGCGGACTATTGCCTTGGGCGGCGAATTTGAGGAGTGAGTGGTCAAGAAAATTAGTAGCTCTCGTTGTGGTAGACGTAATTTGGTCGGCGGTACATTTTATGCCCGGAAATTTCGTCTCTGACAATTCGCCTGTCCTTACTGTGTGAGTAATCAAGTAAGTAACTGTATGAGGGATTGACTAATCAAGTGAACGCATGAGGAACTGTATGCGTTATCAATTGAAGGAGTGAATGACCGCACGAGTGAGTGACAGTATGAGAGGCCAGGTATGGCCATTCAGGTGGTCACAAGCTCGATAACCCATACGGTCACAAGCTTGATCACCTATACCATAGTTTCCCAACCTTTTTTGTCCCATCGCCCCCTTCTTCAGAAAATTTATTCTCCCATCGCCCAACGAAATCTAACCCATAGAATCCTATGTTAGACCCGTATCTTCAACTGTCTCCCAACATTCCATCGCTCCCCCCCAGGGGTCGTTAAAGCCCACGTTGGGAACCACTAACCTATACGGTCACTCATACGATCACAAGCTTGATCACACATGCGGTCACTCATACGATCACAAGCTTGATCACACATACGGTCACTCACTTGGTCACTGATACTGTCAGTAGTCTGAAATGGTAATCATCCCACAGCCGATAAAACCATAAATGCGCCTCTGAATAACTTCTGTCCGTTCAGTTTCCATAACTTCGTGTCAGGAAATTGAAAGAATGGTCACTCCCAATAATTCATCAATCACAATGGAGATCACATGGGGATTCTTTTTTTTATTGCACTCGTCCTTCATGAAAACAAGATTAATTTTTCTTTCCATTCCAGTTTTTGCCACGATCCTAATGTTTTGCGGATGTTCAAGTCTTGCAGAATCAGTTCATTATCCCGGCCGAGCCTTGTTGCCATCGGGCGACGCGCGAAACTTTGCACTCCGACCGACAGGGACAGCAATATGCCGAATCGAGGAATGGATTTGCCAATGTGGAGACAATTTGAACTATGGAATCCGCTATCCCGTCCGATTGTGAGTAGATACACAATGCGTTTATAATTGAAGTTCTTGTACTTTGAGTAGCTTTACTCCAAAACTACTCATCGGAACACATCCAAATTTTCAGGATATCTCAAATGCAGGGGTCTTCAACGCATGGCCCTCGGAGCTTTTTGTTGTGGCAGGCCAGTCATTTTCAGAAAATGATTGAAAACATTGAAATCGATAGGTTCTGGAATAAATGAAAAAATGATAATTCTAGAAAAAATGAATGAAATAATTCGGCAATAAATAAAATAATTCGGCAATAAATAAAATAATTCTACAATTAATGAAAGAAATAATTCTAGACTAAATGAAAGAAATCGTTTTTCAGAATAAATGCGAAAGTAATATTTTTAGAATAAATGAGAAAGAAATAATTTTAGAATAAATGAGAAAGAAATAATTTTAGAATAAATGAGAAAGAAATAATTCCATAATAACTGAAAGAAATAATTTCAGAATAACTGAAAGAAATAATTCCAGAATAACTGAAAGAAATAATTCCAGAATAAATGAGAAAGAAATAATTCTAGAATAAATGAGAAAGAAATAATTTTAGAATAAATGAGAAAGAAATAATTCCATAATAACTGAAAGAAATAATTCCAGAATAAATGAGAAAGAAATAATTCTAGACTAAATGAAAGAAATAATTCTAGACTAAATGAAAGAAATAATTCTAGACTAAATGAAAGAAATAATTCTAGACTAAATGAAAGAAATAATTCTAGACTAAATGAAAGAAATAATTCTAGACTAAATGAAAGAAATAATTTTAGAATAAATGAGAAAGAAATAATTCCACAATAACTGAAAGAAATAATTCTAGAATAAATGAGAAAGAAATAATTCTAGAATAAATGAGAAATAAATAATTTTAGAATAAATGAGAAAGAAATAATTCCAGAATAACTGAAAGAAATAATTCTAGAATAAATGAGAAAGAAATAATTCTAGACTAAATGAAAGAAATAATTCTAGACTAAATGAAAGAAATAATTCTAGACTAAATGAAAGAAATAATTCTAGACTAAATGAAAGAAATAATTTTAGAATAAATGAGAAAGAAATAATTCCACAATAACTGAAAGAAATAATTCTAGAATAAATGAGAAAGAAATAATTCTAGAATAAATGAGAAATAAATAATTTTAGAATAAATGAGAAAGAAATAATTCCAGAATAACTGAAAGAAATAATTCTAGAATAAATGAGAAAGAAATAATTCTAGACTAAATGAAAGAAATAATTCTAGACTAAATGAAAGAAATAATTCTAGACTAAATGAAAGAAATAATTCTAGACTAAATGAAAGAAATAATTTTAGAATAAATGAGAAAGAAATAATTCCACAATAACTGAAAGAAATAATTCTAGAATAAATGAGAAAGAAATAATTCTAGACTAAATGAAAGAAATAATTCTAGAATAAATGAAAGAAATAATTCTAGACTAAATGAAAGAAATAATTTTAGAATAAATGAGAAAGAAATAATTCCACAATAACTGAAAGAAATAATTCTAGAATAAATGAGAAAGAAATAATTCTAGACTAAATGAAAGAAATAATTCTAGACTAAATGAAAGAAATAATTCTAGACTAAATGAAAGAAATAATTCTAGACTAAATGAAAGAAATAATTTTAGAATAAATGAGAAAGAAATAATTCCATAATAACTGAAAGAAATAATTCCAGAATAAATGAGAAAGAAATAATTCTAGAATAAATGAGAAAGAAATAATTCTAGAATAAATGAGAAAGAAATAATTTTAGAATAAATGAGAAAGAAATAATTCCAGAATAACTGAAAGAAATAATTCTAGAATAAATGAGAAAGAAATAATTCTAGACTAAATGAAAGAAATAATTCTAGACTAAATGAAAGAAATAATTCTAGACTAAATGAAAGAAATAATTCTAGACTAAATGAAAGAAATAATTTTAGAATAAATGAGAAAGAAATAATTCCACAATAACTGAAAGAAATAATTCTAGAATAAATGAGAAAGAAATAATTCTAGAATAAATGAGAAAGAAATAATTCTAGACTAAATGAAAGAAATAATTCTAGACTAAATGAAAGAAATAATTCTAGACTAAATGAAAGAAATAATTCTAGACTAAATGAAAGAAATTCTTCTAGACTAAATGAAAGAAATAATTTTAGAATAAATGAGAAAGAAATAATTCCATAATAACTGAAAGAAATAATTCCAGAATAAATGAGAAAGAAATAATTCTAGAATAAATGAGAAAGAAATAATTCTAGAATAAATGAGAAAGAAATAATTTTAGAATAAATGAGAAAGAAATAATTCCAGAATGACTGAAAGAAATAATTCTAGAATAAATGAGAAAGAAATAATTCTAGACTAAATGAAAGAAATAATTCTAGACTAAATGAAAGAAATAATTCTAGACTAAATGAAAGAAATAATTCTAGACTAAATGAAAGAAATAATTCCAGACTAAATGAAAGAAATAATTTTAGAATAAATGAGAAAGAAATAATTCCATAATAACTGAAAGAAATAATTCCAGAATAAATGAGAAAGAAATAATTCTAGAATAAATGAGAAAGAAATAATTCTAGAATAAATGAGAAAGAAATAATTCCAGAATAACTGAAAGAAATAATTCTAGAATAAATGAGAAAGAAATAATTCTAGACTAAATGAAAGAAATAATTCTAGACTAAATGAAAGAAATAATTTTAGAATAAATGAGAAAGAAATAATTCCACAATAACTGAAAGAAATAATTCTAGAATAAATGAGAAAGAAATAATTCCATAATAACTGAAAGAAATAATTCTAGAATAAATGAGAAAGAAATAATTCTAGACTAAATGAAAGAAATAATTGTAGACTAAATGAAAGAAATAATTCTAGACTAAATGAAAGAAATAATTCTAGACTAAATGAAAGAAATAATTTTAGAATAAATGAGAAAGAAATAATTCCACAATAACTGAAAGAAATAATTCTAGAATAAATGAGAAAGAAATAATTCTAGACTAAATGAAAGAAATAATTCTAGACTAAATGAAAGAAATAATTCTAGACTAAATGAAAGAAATAATTCTAGACTAAATGAAAGAAATAATTCTAGACTAAATGAAAGAAATAATTCTAGACTAAATGAAAGAAATAATTTTAGAATAAATGAGAAAGAAAGAATTCCATAATAACTGAAAGAAATAATTCCAGAATAAATGAGGAAGAAATAATTCTAGAATAAATGAGAAAGAAATAATTCTAGAATAAATGAGAAAGAAATAATTCCAGAATAACTGAAAGAAATAATTCTAGAATAAATGAGAAAGAAATAATTCTAGACTAAATGAAAGAAATAATTCTAGACTAAATGAAAGAAATAATTTTAGAATAAATGAGAAAGAAATAATTCCACAATAACTGAAAGAAATAATTCTAGAATAAATGAGAAAGAAATAATTCTAGACTAAATGAAAGAAATAATTCTAGACTAAATGAAAGAAATAATTCTAGACTAAATGAAAGAAATAATTTTAGAATAAATGAGAAAGAAATAATTCCACAATAACTGAAAGAAATAATTCTAGAATAAATGAGAAAGAAATAATTCTAGACTAAATGAAAGAAATAATTCTAGACTAAATGAAAGAAATAATTTTAGAATAAATGAGAAAGAAATAATTCCACAATAACTGAAAGAAATAATTCTAGAATAAATGAGAAAGAAATAATTCTAGACTAAATGAAAGAAATAATTCTAGACTAAATGAAAGAAATAATTCTAGACTAAATGAAAGAAATAATTCTAGACTAAATGAAAGAAATAATTCTAGACTAAATGAAAGAAATCATTTTAGAATAAATGAGAAGGAAATAATTCCATAATAACTGAAAGAAATAATTCCAGAATAAATGAGAAAGAAATAATTCTAGAATAAATGAGAAAGAAATAATTTTAGAATAAATGAGAAAGAAATAATTCCAGAATAACTGAAAGAAATAATTCTAGAATAAATGAGAAAGAAATAATTCTAGACTAAATGAAAGAAATAATTCTAGACTAAATGAAAGAAATAATTCTAGACTAAATGAAAGAAATAATTTTAGAATAAATGAGAAAGAAATAATTCCACAATAACTGAAAGAAATAATTCTAGAATAAATGAGAAAGAAATAATTCTAGACTAAATGAAAGAAATAATTCTAGACTAAATGAAAGAAATAATTCTAGACTAAATGAAAGAAATAATTCTAGACTAAATGAAAGAAATAATTCTAGACTAAATGAAAGAAATAATTCTAGACTAAATGAAAGAAATAATTTTAGAATAAATGAGAAAGAAATAATTCCACAATAACTGAAAGAAATAATTCTAGAATAAATGAGAAAGAAATAATTCTAGACTAAATGAAAGAAATAATTCTAGACTAAATGAAAGAAATAATTCTAGACTAAATGAAAGAAATAATTCTAGACTAAATGAAAGAAATAATTCTAGACTAAATGAAAGAAATAATTTTAGAATAAATGAGAAAGAAATAATTCCACAATAACTGAAAGAAATAATTCTAGAATAAATGAGAAAGAAATAATTCTAGACTAAATGAAAGAAATAATTCTAGACTAAATGAAAGAAATAATTCTAGACTAAATGAAAGAAATAATTCTAGACTAAATGAAAGAAATAATTCTAGACTAAATGAAAGAAATCATTTTAGAATAAATGAGAAAGAAATAATTCCACAATAACTGAAAGAAATAATTCTAGAATAAATGAGAAAGAAATAATTCTAGACTAAATGAAAGAAATAATTCTAGACTAAATGAAAGAAATAATTCTAGACTAAATGAAAGAAATAATTCTAGAATAAATGAGAAAGAAATAATTCTAGACTAAATGAAAGAAATAATTCTAGAATAAATGAGAAAGAAATAATTCTAGACTAAATGAAAGAAATAATTCTAGACTAAATGAAAGAAATAATTTTAGAATAAATGAGAAAGAAATAATTCCACAATAACTGAAAGAAATAATTCTAGAATAAATGAGAAAGAAATAATTCTAGACTAAATGAAAGAAATAATTCTAGACTAAATGAAAGAAATAATTCTAGACTAAATGAAAGAAATAATTTTAGAATAAATGAGAAAGAAATAATTCCACAATAACTGAAAGAAATAATTCTAGAATAAATGAGAAAGAAATAATTCTAGACTAAATGAAAGAAATAATTCTAGACTAAATGAAAGAAATAATTTTAGAATAAATGAGAAAGAAATAATTCCACAATAACTGAAAGAAATAATTCTAGAATAAATGAGAAAGAAATAATTCTAGACTAAATGAAAGAAATAATTCTAGACTAAATGAAAGAAATAATTCTAGACTAAATGAAAGAAATCATTTTAGAATAAATGAGAAGGAAATAATTCCATAATAACTGAAAGAAATAATTCCAGAATAAATGAGAAAGAAATAATTCTAGAATAAATGAGAAAGAAATAATTTTAGAATAAATGAGAAAGAAATAATTCCAGAATAACTGAAAGAAATAATTCTAGAATAAATGAGAAAGAAATAATTCTAGACTAAATGAAAGAAATAATTCTAGACTAAATGAAAGAAATAATTCTAGACTAAATGAAAGAAATAATTCTAGACTAAATGAAAGAAATAATTTTAGAATAAATGAGAAAGAAATAATTCCACAATAACTGAAAGAAATAATTCTAGAATAAATGAGAAAGAAATAATTCTAGACTAAATGAAAGAAATAATTCTAGACTAAATGAAAGAAATAATTCTAGACTAAATGAAAGAAATAATTCTAGACTAAATGAAAGAAATAATTCTAGACTAAATGAAAGAAATTCTTCTAGACTAAATGAAAGAAATAATTTTAGAATAAATGAGAAAGAAATAATTCCATAATAACTGAAAGAAATAATTCCAGAATAAATGAGAAAGAAATAATTCTAGAATAAATGAGAAAGAAATAATTCTAGAATAAATGAGAAAGAAATAATTTTAGAATAAATGAGAAAGAAATAATTCCAGAATGACTGAAAGAAATAATTCTAGAATAAATGAGAAAGAAATAATTCTAGACTAAATGAAAGAAATAATTCTAGACTAAATGAAAGAAATAATTCTAGACTAAATGAAAGAAATAATTCCAGACTAAATGAAAGAAATAATTTTAGAATAAATGAGAAAGAAATAATTCCATAATAACTGAAAGAAATAATTCCAGAATAAATGAGAAAGAAATAATTCTAGAATAAATGAGAAAGAAATAATTCTAGAATAAATGAGAAAGAAATAATTCCAGAATAACTGAAAGAAATAATTCTAGAATAAATGAGAAAGAAATAATTCTAGACTAAATGAAAGAAATAATTCTAGACTAAATGAAAGAAATAATTTTAGAATAAATGAGAAAGAAATAATTCCACAATAACTCAAAGAAATAATTCTAGAATAAATGAGAAAGAAATAATTCCATAATAACTGAAAGAAATAATTCTAGAATAAATGAGAAAGAAATAATTCTAGACTAAATGAAAGAAATAATTCTAGACTAAATGAAAGAAATAATTCTAGACTAAATGAAAGAAATAATTCTAGACTAAATGAAAGAAATAATTTTAGAATAAATGAGAAAGAAATAATTCCACAATAACTGAAAGAAATAATTCTAGAATAAATGAGAAAGAAATAATTCTAGACTAAATGAAAGAAATAATTCTAGACTAAATGAAAGAAATAATTCTAGACTAAATGAAAGAAATAATTCTAGACTAAATGAAAGAAATAATTCTAGACTAAATGAAAGAAATAATTCTAGACTAAATGAAAGAAATAATTTTAGAATAAATGAGAAAGAAAGAATTCCATAATAACTGAAAGAAATAATTCCAGAATAAATGAGAAAGAAATAATTCTAGAATAAATGAGAAAGAAATAATTCTAGAATAAATGAGAAAGAAATAATTCCAGAATAACTGAAAGAAATAATTCTAGAATAAATGAGAAAGAAATAATTCTAGACTAAATGAAAGAAATAATTCTAGACTAAATGAAAGAAATAATTTTAGAATAAATGAGAAAGAAATAATTCCACAATAACTGAAAGAAATAATTCTAGAATAAATGAGAAAGAAATAATTCTAGACTAAATGAAAGAAATAATTCTAGACTAAATGAAAGAAATAATTGTAGACTAAATGAAAGAAATAATTTTAGAATAAATGAGAAAGAAATAATTCCACAATAACTGAAAGAAATAATTCTAGAATAAATGAGAAAGAAATAATTCTAGACTAAATGAAAGAAATTATTCTAGACTAAATGAAAGAAATAATTTTAGAATAAATGAGAAAGAAATAATTCCACAATAACTGAAAGAAATAATTCTAGAATAAATGAGAAAGAAATAATTCTAGACTAAATGAAAGAAATAATTCTAGACTAAATGAAAGAAATAATTCTAGACTAAATGAAAGAAATAATTCTAGACTAAATGAAAGAAATCATTTTAGAATAAATGAGAAGGAAATAATTCCATAATAACTGAAAGAAATAATTCCAGAATAAATGAGAAAGAAATAATTCTAGAATAAATGAGAAAGAAATAATTTTAGAATAAATGAGAAAGAAATAATTCCAGAATAACTGAAAGAAATAATTCTAGAATAAATGAGAAAGAAATAATTCTAGACTAAATGAAAGAAATAATTCTAGACTAAATGAAAGAAATAATTCTAGACTAAATGAAAGAAATAATTCCAGAATAAATGAGAAAGAAATAATTCTAGAATAAATGAGAAAGAAATAATTCTAGAATAAATGAGAAAGAAATAATTTTAGAATAAATGAGAAAGAAATAATTCCAGAATAACTGAAAGAAATAATTCTAGAATAAATGAGAAAGAAATAATTGTAGACTAAATGAAAGAAATAATTCTAGACTAAATGAAAGAAATAATTCTAGACTAAATGAAAGAAATAATTTTAGAATAAATGAGAAAGAAATAATTCCACAATAACTGAAAGAAATAATTCTAGAATAAATGAGAAAGAAATAATTCTAGAATAAATGAGAAAGAAATAATTCTAGACTAAATGAAAGAAATAATTCTAGACTAAATGAAAGAAATAATTCTAGACTAAATGAAAGAAATAATTCTAGACTAAATGAAAGAAATTCTTCTAGACTAAATGAAAGAAATAATTTTAGAATAAATGAGAAAGAAATAATTCCATAATAACTGAAAGAAATAATTCCAGAATAAATGAGAAAGAAATAATTCTAGAATAAATGAGAAAGAAATAATTCTAGAATAAATGAGAAAGAAATAATTTTAGAATAAATGAGAAAGAAATAATTCCAGAATGACTGAAAGAAATAATTCTAGAATAAATGAGAAAGAAATAATTCTAGACTAAATGAAAGAAATAATTCTAGACTAAATGAAAGAAATAATTCTAGACTAAATGAAAGAAATAATTCTAGACTAAATGAAAGAAATAATTCCAGACTAAATGAAAGAAATAATTTTAGAATAAATGAGAAAGAAATAATTCCATAATAACTGAAAGAAATAATTCCAGAATAAATGAGAAAGAAATAATTCTAGAATAAATGAGAAAGAAATAATTCTAGAATAAATGAGAAAGAAATAATTCCAGAATAACTGAAAGAAATAATTCTAGAATAAATGAGAAAGAAATAATTCTAGACTAAATGAAAGAAATAATTCTAGACTAAATGAAAGAAATAATTTTAGAATAAATGAGAAAGAAATAATTCCACAATAACTGAAAGAAATAATTCTAGAATAAATGAGAAAGAAATAATTCCATAATAACTGAAAGAAATAATTCTAGAATAAATGAGAAAGAAATAATTCTAGACTAAATGAAAGAAATAATTCTAGACTAAATGAAAGAAATAATTCTAGACTAAATGAAAGAAATAATTCTAGACTAAATGAAAGAAATAATTTTAGAATAAATGAGAAAGAAATAATTCCACAATAACTGAAAGAAATAATTCTAGAATAAATGAGAAAGAAATAATTCTAGACTAAATGAAAGAAATAATTCTAGACTAAATGAAAGAAATAATTCTAGACTAAATGAAAGAAATAATTCTAGACTAAATGAAAGAAATAATTTTAGAATAAATGAGAAAGAAAGAATTCCATAATAACTGAAAGAAATAATTCCAGAATAAATGAGAAAGAAATAATTCTAGAATAAATGAGAAAGAAATAATTCTAGAATAAATGAGAAAGAAATAATTCCAGAATAACTGAAAGAAATAATTCTAGAATAAATGAGAAAGAAATAATTCTAGACTAAATGAAAGAAATAATTCTAGACTAAATGAAAGAAATAATTTTAGAATAAATGAGAAAGAAATAATTCCACAATAACTGAAAGAAATAATTCTAGAATAAATGAGAAAGAAATAATTCTAGACTAAATGAAAGAAATAATTCTAGACTAAATGAAAGAAATAATTCTAGACTAAATGAAAGAAATAATTTTAGAATAAATGAGAAAGAAATAATTCCACAATAACTGAAAGAAATAATTCTAGAATAAATGAGAAAGAAATAATTCTAGACTAAATGAAAGAAATAATTCTAGACTAAATGAAAGAAATAATTTTAGAATAAATGAGAAAGAAATAATTCCACAATAACTGAAAGAAATAATTCTAGAATAAATGAGAAAGAAATAATTCTAGACTAAATGAAAAAAATAATTCTAGACTAAATGAAAGAAATAATTCTAGACTAAATGAAAGAAATAATTCTAGACTAAATGAAAGAAATCATTTTAGAATAAATGAGAAGGAAATAATTCCATAATAACTGAAAGAAATAATTCCAGAATAAATGAGAAAGAAATAATTCTAGAATAAATGAGAAAGAAATAATTTTAGAATAAATGAGAAAGAAATAATTCCAGAATAACTGAAAGAAATAATTCTAGAATAAATGAGAAAGAAATAATTCTAGACTAAATGAAAGAAATAATTCTAGACTAAATGAAAGAAATAATTTTAGAATAAATGAGAAAGAAATAATTCCACAATAACTGAAAGAAATAATTCTAGAATAAATGAGAAAGAAATAATTCTAGACTAAATGAAAGAAATAATTCTAGACTAAATGAAAGAAATAATTCTAGACTAAATGAAAGAAATAATTCTAGACTAAATGAAAGAAATAATTCTAGACTAAATGAAAGAAATAATTTTAGAATAAATGAGAAAGAAATAATTCCACAATAACTGAAAGAAATAATTCTAGAATAAATGAGAAAGAAATAATTCTAGACTAAATGAAAGAAATAATTCTAGACTAAATGAAAGAAATAATTCTAGACTAAATGAAAGAAATAATTCTAGACTAAATGAAAGAAATAATTCTAGACTAAATGAAAGAAATAATTTTAGAATAAATGAGAAAGAAATAATTCCACAATAACTGAAAGAAATAATTCTAGAATAAATGAGAAAGAAATAATTCTAGACTAAATGAAAGAAATAATTCTAGACTAAATGAAAGAAATAATTCTAGACTAAATGAAAGAAATAATTCTAGACTAAATGAAAGAAATCATTTTAGAATAAATGAGAAAGAAATAATTCCACAATAACTGAAAGAAATAATTCTAGAATAAATGAGAAAGAAATAATTCTAGACTAAATGAAAGAAATAATTCTAGACTAAATGAAAGAAATAATTCTAGACTAAATGAAAGAAATAATTCTAGAATAAATGAGAAAGAAATAATTCTAGACTAAATGAAAGAAATAATTCTAGAATAAATGAGAAAGAAATAATTCTAGACTAAATGAAAGAAATAATTCTAGACTAAATGAAAGAAATAATTTTAGAATAAATGAGAAAGAAATAATTCCACAATAACTGAAAGAAATAATTCTAGAATAAATGAGAAAGAAATAATTCTAGACTAAATGAAAGAAATAATTCTAGACTAAATGAAAGAAATAATTCTAGACTAAATGAAAGAAATAATTTTAGAATAAATGAGAAAGAAATAATTCCACAATAACTGAAAGAAATAATTCTAGAATAAATGAGAAAGAAATAATTCTAGACTAAATGAAAGAAATAATTCTAGACTAAATGGAAGAAATAATTTTAGAATAAATGAGAAAGAAATAATTCCACAATAACTGAAAGAAATAATTCTAGAATAAATGAGAAAGAAATAATTCTAGACTAAATGAAAGAAATAATTCTAGACTAAATGAAAGAAATAATTCTAGACTAAATGAAAGAAATAATTCTAGACTAAATGAAAGAAATCATTTTAGAATAAATGAGAAGGAAATAATTCCATAATAACTGAAAGAAATAATTCCAGAATAAATGAGAAAGAAATAATTCTAGAATAAATGAGAAAGAAATAATTTTAGAATAAATGAGAAAGAAATAATTCCAGAATAACTGAAAGAAATAATTCTAGAATAAATGAGAAAGAAATAATTCTAGACTAAATGAAAGAAATAATTCTAGACTAAATGAAAGAAATAATTCTAGACTAAATGAAAGAAATAATTCTAGACTAAATGAAAGAAATAATTCTAGACTAAATGAAAGAAATAATTTTAGAATAAATGAGAAAGAAATAATTCCACAATAACTGAAAGAAATAATTCTAGAATAAATGAGAAAGAAATAATTCTAGACTAAATGAAAGAAATAATTCTAGACTAAATGAAAGAAATAATTCTAGACTAAATGAAAGAAATAATTCTAGACTAAATGAAAGAAATAATTCTAGACTAAATGAAAGAAATAATTTTAGAATAAATGAGAAAGAAATAATTCCACAATAACTGAAAGAAATAATTCTAGAATAAATGAGAAAGAAATAATTCTAGACTAAATGAAAGAAATAATTCTAGACTAAATGAAAGAAATAATTCTAGACTAAATGAAAGAAATAATTCTAGACTAAATGAAAGAAATAATTCTAGACTAAATGAAAGAAATAATTCTAGACTAAATGAAAGAAATCATTTTAGAATAAATGAGAAAGAAATAATTCCACAATAACTGAAAGAAATAATTCTAGAATAAATGAGAAAGAAATAATTCTAGACTAAATGAAATAAATAATTCTAGACTAAATGAAAGAAATAATTCTAGACTAAATGAAAGAAATAATTCTAGAATAAATGAGAAAGAAATAATTCTAGACTAAATGAAAGAAATAATTCTAGACTAAATGAAAGAAATAATTCTAGACTAAATGAAAGAAATAATTCTAGACTAAATGAAAGAAATAATTCTAGACTAAATGAAAGAAATAATTCTAGACTAAATGAAAGAAATAATTCTAGACTAAATGAAAGAAATAATTCTAGACTGAATGAAAGAAATCATTTTAGAATAAATGAGAAGGAAATAATTCCATAATAACTGAAAGAAATAATTCTAGAATAAATGAGAAAGAAATAATTCTAGAATAAATGAGAAAGAAATAATTTTAGAATAAATGAGAAAGAAATAATTCCAGAATAACTGAAAGAAATAATTCTAGAATAAATGAGAAAGAAATAATTCTAGACTAAATGAAAGAAATAATTCTAGACTAAATGAAAGAAATAATTCTAGACTAAATGAAAGAAATAATTCTTGACTAAATGAAAGAAATAATTCTAGACTAAATGAAAGAAATAATTTTAGAATAAATGAGAAAGAAATAATTCCACAATAACTGAAAGAAATAATTCTAGAATAAATGAGAAAGAAATAATTCTAGACTAAATGAAAGAAATAATTCTAGACTAAATGAAAGAAATAATTCTAGACTAAATGAAAGAAATAATTCTAGACTAAATGAAAGAAATAATTCTAGACTAAATGAAAGAAATAATTCTAGACTAAATGAAAGAAATAATTCTAGACTAAATGAAAGAAATAATTCTAGACTAAATGAAAGAAATAATTTTAGAATAAATGAGAAAGAAATAATTCCACAATAACTGAAAGAAATAATTCTAGAATAAATGAGAAAGAAATAATTCTAGACTAAATGAAAGAAATAATTCTAGACTAAATGAAAGAAATAATTCTAGACTAAATGAAAGAAATAATTTTAGAATAAATGAGAAAGAAATAATTCCACAATAACTGAAAGAAATAATTCTAGAATAAATGAGAAAGAAATAATTTTAGAATAAATGAGAAAGAAATAATTCCAGAATAACTGAAAGAAATAATTCTAGAATAAATGAGAAAGAAATAATTCTAGACTAAATGAAAGAAATAATTCTAGACTAAATGAAAGAAATAATTCCATAATAACTGAAAGAAATAATTCTAGACTAAATGAGAAAGAAATAATTCTAGAATAAATGAGAAAGAAATAATTTTAGAATAAATGAGAAAGAAATAATTCCAGAATAACTGAAAGAAATAATTCTAGAATAAATGAGAAAGAAATAATTCTAGACTAAATGAAAGAAATAATTCTAGACTAAATGAAAGAAATAATTCTAGACTAAATGAAAGAAATAATTCTTGACTAAATGAAAGAAATAATTCTAGACTAAATGAAAGAAATAATTTTAGAATAAATGAGAAAGAAATAATTCCACAATAACTGAAAGAAATAATTCTAGAATAAATGAGAAAGAAATAATTCTAGACTAAATGAAAGAAATAATTCTAGACTAAATGAAAGAAATAATTCTAGACTAAATGAAAGAAATAATTCTAGACTAAATGAAAGAAATAATTCTAGACTAAATGAAAGAAATAATTCTAGACTAAATGAAAGAAATAATTCTAGACTAAATGAAAGAAATAATTTTAGAATAAATGAGAAAGAAATAATTCCACAATAACTGAAAGAAATAATTCTAGAATAAATGAGAAAGAAATAATTCTAGACTAAATGAAAGAAATAATTCTAGACTAAATGAAAGAAATAATTCTAGACTAAATGAAAGAAATAATTTTAGAATAAATGAGAAAGAAATAATTCCACAATAACTGAAAGAAATAATTCTAGAATAAATGAGAAAGAAATAATTTTAGAATAAATGAGAAAGAAATAATTCCAGAATAACTGAAAGAAATAATTCTAGAATAAATGAGAAAGAAATAATTCTAGACTAAATGAAAGAAATAATTCTAGACTAAATGAAAGAAATAATTCCATAATAACTGAAAGAAATAATTCTAGACTAAATGAGAAAGAAATAATTCTAGAATAAATGAGAAAGAAATAATTTTAGAATAAATGAGCAAGAAATAATTCCAGAATAACTGAAAGAAATAATTCTAGAATAAATGAGAAAGAAATAATTCTAGACTAAATGAAAGAAATAATTCTAGACTAAATGAAAGAAATAATTCTAGACTAAATGAAAGAAATAATTCTAGACTAAATGAAAGAAATAATTTTAGAATAAATGAGAAAGAAATAATTTTAGAATAAATGAGAAAGAAATAATTCCACAATAACTGAAAGAAATAATTCTAGACTAAATGAAAGAAATAATTCTAGACTAAATGAAAGAAATAATTCTAGACTAAATGAAAGAAATAATTCTAGACTAAATGAAAGAAATAATTCTAGACTAAATGAAAGAAATAATTTTAGAATAAATGAGCAAGAAATAATTCCAGAATAAATGAAAGAAATAGTTCTAGAATAAATGAGAAAGAAATAATTCTAGACTAAATGAAAGAAATAATTCTAGACTAAATGAAAGAAATAATTCTAGACTAAATGAAAGAAATAATTCTAGACTAAATGAAAGAAATAATTCTAGACTAAATGAAAGAAATAATTCTAGACTAAATGAAAGAAATAATTTTAGAATAAATGAGAAAGAAATAATTCCACAATAACTGAAAGAAATAATTCTAGAATAAATGAGAAAGAAATAATTCTAGACTAAATGAAAGAAATAATTCTAGACTAAATGAAAGAAATAATTCTAGACTAAATGAAAGAAATCATTTTAGAATAAATGAGAAGGAAATAATTCCATAATAACTGAAAGAAATAATTCTAGACTAAATGAGAAAGAAATAATTCTAGAATAAATGAGAAAGAAATAATTTTAGAATAAATGAGCAAGAAATAATTCCAGAATAACTGAAAGAAATAATTCTAGAATAAATGAGAAAGAAATAATTCTAGACTAAATGAAAGAAATAATTCTAGACTAAATGAAAGAAATAATTCTAGACTAAATGAAAGAAATAATTCTAGACTAAATGAAAGAAATAATTTTAGAATAAATGAGAAAGAAATAATTTTAGAATAAATGAGAAAGAAATAATTCCACAATAACTGAAAGAAATAATTCTAGAATAAATGAGAAAGAAATAATTCTAGACTAAATGAAAGAAATAATTCTAGACTAAATGAAAGAAATAATTCTAGACTAAATGAAAGAAATAATTTTAGAATAAATGAGCAAGAAATAATTCCAGAATAACTGAAAGAAATAGTTCTAGAATAAATGAGAAAGAAATAATTCTAGACTAAATGAAAGAAATAATTCTAGACTAAATGAAAGAAATAATTCTAGACTAAATGAAAGAAATAATTCTAGACTAAATGAAAGAAATAATTTTAGAATAAATGAGCAAGAAATAATTCCAGAATAACTGAAAGAAATAGTTCTAGAATAAATGAGAAAGAAATAATTCTAGACTAAATGAAAGAAATAATTCTAGACTAAATGAAAGAAATAATTCTAGACTAAATGAAAGAAATAATTCTAGACTAAATGAAAGAAATAATTTTAGAATAAATGAGAAAGAAATAATTCCACAATAACTGAAAGAAATAATTCTAGAATAAATGAGAAAGAAATAATTCTAGACTAAATGAAAGAAATAATTCTAGACTAAATGAAAGAAATAATTCTAGACTAAATGAAAGAAATAATTTTAGAATAAATGAGCAAGAAATAATTCCAGAATAACTGAAAGAAATAGTTCTAGAATAAATGAGAAAGAAATAATTCTAGACTAAATGAAAGAAATAATTCTAGACTAAATGAAAGAAATAATTCTAGACTAAATGAAAGAAATAATTCTAGACTAAATGAAAGAAATAATTTTAGAATAAATGAGCAAGAAATAATTCCAGAATAACTGAAAGAAATAGTTCTAGAATAAATGAGAAAGAAATAATTCTAGACTAAATGAAAGAAATAATTCTAGACTAAATGAAAGAAATAATTCTAGACTAAATGAAAGAAATAATTCTAGACTAAATGAAAGAAATAATTTTAGAATAAATGAGAAAGAAATAATTCCACAATAACTGAAAGAAATAATTCTAGAATAAATGAGAAAGAAATAATTCTAGACTAAATGAAAGAAATAATTCTAGACTAAATGAAAGAAATAATTCTAGACTAAATGAAAGAAATAATTCTAGACTAAATGAAAGAAATAATTTTAGAATAAATGAGAAAGAAATAATTCCACAATAACTGAAAGAAATAATTCCACAATAACTGAAAGAAATAATTCCAGAATAAATTCATGATAATTCAGAATTATCGAAAGGAATAACTTTATAGTTTTTGAAACAAATAATTTCAGTATTAGTGAAGAAAATAAATTATAAATCAATGAGAGAAATATTTTCGTTATTTCTGTTTTACCAAGTTTCATGAAATGCGTCTGTAATGTCAGGGTATATAATTATAAACAATTGGGGTCTATATAATTTTACTGACACAACTCCAAACGGAATCCGGAAATTTCGTCCCCGGCATATTTCGCCCATGATATTGTTCCGCCCTGACAGTATGGGTGACCAAGTAAATGTGTGACTGCGTGAGTCACCAAGTGATTGAGTTGGTGACCGTATGAGTGACCATATAGGCGGCTGAGTGACCGTATGAGAGAGTGAGTGACCAAGTTATTGAATGGCTGACTGTATGAAAGTAGATAAATGTTTGAGTAATTGTATGAGTGAGAAAGCGACCGTATGAGTGACGGTACGATTGGCCAAATGACTGTGTGATCAATTATATGTGAATGATTGACTGCATGAGTGGGTGAGTGACCAAGTTAGTGACCATGCGAGTGAACAGTTGCGAGTGAGTGCTCAACATGTGGGTGAGTGATTGTAAGTGAGCATATCAGTGAGTGTGAATAACTGTATGATTGAGTGAATGACCATGTGAATAACCAAGGGAGTGAGTGACGGAAGGAGTGACCAGGAGCCTGACCTGGTCACTCAGGCTCCTGGGTGAGGACCAGGTCTACCTCGATCACTAAGTCGAGTTAGTGACTGTATCAATAACCAAATAAGTGACCGCATAAGTGAACAAGTTAGTGATATGAGTGACTAATGGAGCCACCGTATGGGTGATCAAGTTTAAGTGATCATACTCACTTGGCGTCTCATTCGGTCTCATACTGTCTCTCATACGTTCATTCACCACTTCACTTGGTCACTCATACAGTCACTTTTTTGTTCACTCACACGTTCAGGGCAGGCAAATTGTCAGGGTCCAAATGGGAACTAAACGTCGGGGGGGGGGGGGGCGAACTTTCCATAAACCACTCAAACCTATGTAGTGCCGTTGTGGTGGACGTATTTCATTGAAACTTGATATACACGTTGGACTGGCCATTCACAAAAATAGGAAATGCACTAAAAAGAAATGCCACATTTTCATCTGAGGGTCGAATGTTGGACTATTTCCGTATTTAACTGGTTCAGAAATTCGGGAAAGTTGGAAAATACAGCGAGTACAGAAATCCGCAGAAAACGGCCAAAAAGCAGTAGTAAAAATTCAGCTGGGGGGCAGAAATTATTCAAGAGAAAGTGGGAAAGTTGAAGGGGGCAAAAATTAAGAAATAACGAAGCAAACGGGGGTGGGGCAGAAAATTCAGAAAAAAGGGGATGGGGCCCAAAATTAAGAAACATAACTCGGAGGGAGAAATAGAAATAAGAGGCAGAACTCACAGATGGAAACGCCAGGACTCCGTCACCGGAGTTGTCCCGTTGCCAAGATCTCTTCCAGCCCAGTTTCGTGGCACCATCTGGATCACTTTATTATTAGCCAAAATATAAATAAACATATGTACAAAAATATAATAATTATATACTAATAGTTTATTATACTAATAATTAGGAAAATGTATTTTCAACTCAGATAGGGAAGAATTAGATATGAAGGGAGCAAAAATTCTATGAAGAACAAGGATGAGGGGGGGTGGGGCGCAGGACAAGAAATTAAGAAACAAGAAATAAAGGGAACGGGAATTTAGTAAATGACAAGAAGGACAGGATAAGGGCAGAAATTCTGACACAGCATGGGGAGACGGGAATTAAGAAACAGGCATGAGAGTTGCAGAAATTAAGAAATAAAGGCATATTCTTTGATGAAAAATGCGCTTTATTTAGAACCCGCCCCCATCTGTGTCTTCAAAGTTCGAACGAGATATTGTCGATCGAATGACCATGTAAATAGTCGTTTTGAATATAATGTGATTTTTTTTATCCTATTAGTATTTTTAAAC
This sequence comes from Pholcus phalangioides, assembly GCF_987345545.1. NCBI lineage: Eukaryota > Metazoa > Arthropoda > Arachnida > Araneae > Pholcidae > Pholcus > Pholcus phalangioides. The sequence goes on from NW_028301637.1 coordinate 7,600,295, forward strand.
CAGATCTGTAAAAATTGCATTTTATTGCAGTTGCACTCGTGTAGGACAACCCTTTGTGTCTTGTGATTTATGCGATGGGGAATTAGATGCTTTCAACAATAGATGCCAGCGTTTCAAGTACTGTCGCACCTGTGATCCTGTCGAGCTTGAATGTAGTTCTTGTCCCGCTGGTCGAGCAGGAATCCACTGCGAGCACGTATTGCAAACAGGTGACTGATTAACTCAATTAACTGTACGAAACTAAGTACTAACTATTTGTAACGATATGTTGCAAATATCCATTCAATTTTGCTATTATACAGGCCACCCGAAACCTATACCGCCAAAAGAGAGCACGAAGGTTTTTAATACAAATACAAATACAACGCCACAACAGGAAAATTGCCCAACGAGGTGGCTGTACTTAAGAACATCATGGATCCCGAGCCATTTTTTGGAGGCCCTACCTACTACTGCTACACCACACATGCATCCCGCCCGCAAACCCCCCCCCCCCACGGAACCCCCAACGAATCGGTACATGCGGGAATGTGCGTGTACGTGTAGTGAAACCTGACGTGAAGTTTTTTGTTTCTCTGTAATGCTTGTTATGTGTAGTGCTGCCATCTGCCACAAGTTTTTCTAAGTATGAGTGAAGTGTTATGATTGAATGATTTATCGTTGTAGGACTGTTGCTCTCTGTGGCGAGACTTTTTAACAGGGAGATCGGCTCGCATTTGCACCTTGAAGTTGGGAACCACAGAAAACCAACTTCAGCTGACCACCACTGTGGGGTTCGAACCTGGACCCTCGCATCGCGATTCCGTCACTATAACCACTCGACCACCACAGCGGCACTCAACAACTGGCTGTTGCGATATATTTTTGGAAAGAGAGAAAGTTCAACTGCCCCTGCGGGGAATCGAACCCACGTCCCTTCGGGGTGAACGCCCTAGACCACTAGACTACAGAGGCACAGAATCTCTCAATCTTTCCTTGGAGCTCGTGTACACTGAAAGGGACCGTACATGGACGGCCGGACCAGACTCAGGTCAAGCTCACAACTGCTGACGCTGCCACCACATGGTGACTTATACAAGGATGACGTCACTCTCCGCTCCCATACGAAGGTTTTTAACAACTGGCTGTTGCGGAGATATATTTTTGGAAAGAGAGAAAATTCAGATTGAGAGATTCTGTGCGTCTGTAGTCTAGTGGCCTAGGGCGTTCACCCGGAAAGTGAAAGGGCATGCGTTCGATTCCCCGCAGGGGAATTTCTCTCTTTCCAAAAATATATCTTCGCAACTGCCAGTTGTTAAAAACCTTCGTATGGGAGCGGAGAGTGACGCCATAATTGCAAAAGAGACCCGTCAGGACAAAAAAATTTTGCAATGGAACTTCGCGCTATAAATGATTTTTGTTTTCAGCGCATGTTAACATGGAATTTAAACTGACGTGCATAAAACTGCTGCCACCGTTCGGGTATTATGAATTTCCTTTCATGCCGTACGGACTTTGAAATGCCACCTAAACATTCCAGAAGTACATCGACCAAGTGTTGGCTAGTGTCAATTTTTCAGCGGGGTACACAGATGACATCCTCATCGCATCAGATAACTCTGAACAGCATCTGGACATAGTTTTCAAACGAGTGGCCGATCATGGTCTAAAGATCGACTCTCTGAAGTGCGAATTCTTCCAAAATGAAGTCACATTTCTTGGACACAAGGATATCATCAAAAGGAATGATATCCTGTCTCCAAAAAATATCATCAAAAGGGATTTCTCCACTTCATGAAAAAGGTAAGGCGATAGAAGATTTCCCAAGACCACGACCATTCAAAAGCTTCGACATTTTCTATAGGAATGTAGTATTTCCGTCGAAGATTCCTTCCTGGGTTAGCAGAAACACAAGCTCCACGGTGTTCATATCTTCAAAACAAAGTCAAAAGCAACGCGAAGATCGAGTGGACTGAAACATCAAATCAAGCTTTCGTAGATTGCAAGCAAAAACTCGTTTCTGCAACTATTCTTGCTTTTCCCACATCCATCAGCCGAACTCTCTATCATCGTAGACGCATCCAACAAGCAATCGGTGTCTGCCCATAACAGCTTTCCAACTCACAATGGCAGCTTCTCGCTATCTACTCCAGGAAGTTGAAATGAATTATAGCGCTTACGACAGAAAGCTATTAGCAGCGTATGCGGCAGTGAAGCGATTTCAACACATGATCGAAGGGAAACATTTCATCTTCTACACCGATCATAAACCCCTGATGTTTGCGTTTCGTCCAAAACCTCACAAGACATCTCTCAGACAAACACGACATTGTGACTTCATCGGGCAACATACCACCGACATACGACACATATTAGGCATACAGAACCAAGTCTTTGATTCTCTTTCTAGAGTACAAGCCTATGCATGACCTCCATCAATGGACTATTCCAAGATCGCAAAAGCTCAAGAGACTGACAGTGAACTTGAATCTCTCTCAATCAGTCCTCCTCAATATCTGAAATTTAATTGATGTGACGCATCTTCCAATCGAGTACGTCCACATATATAGAATACTCTTTGAAGACACGTTTTCGATGTTCTTCACAATCTATGTCACCTAGGCATCAAAGCCACAACATGTCATGTCTGCGATCGCTTTTTATGGCCTTCAATTCGTAAAGCCTGCACCACCTGGACTTTTGTGCCTTGCCAAAAGTCAAAGTTGCACAAACATACTGTTTCGCTCCAGCAAAAAAAATATAAATGCCAGGCGTTCGTTTCAAACACGTCCACATCGATGTCATCGGTCCATTTCCGTCATCCCAAAGTAATAGGTATTGCCTCACCTGCATCGACCTATTCAGCTGTTGGATTGAACTCTTACCGATGCCGCACATGACAGCAGCCACTGTTGCTTCAACATTCTATTCTGGTTGGATCATTCGCTTTGGAACCCCAGAGATAATAACAACGGACCAAGGTCAACAATTCGAACGATTCATCTTTCACCAACTCACCAAATTTCTTGGCATTCAGCGCATCAGGGCAACACCTTATCATCCTCAAGCTAAGGTGAGAAAGAGTTGATCGGCAGCTTAAAGCAGCTGTGATAACTAGGTCGAACATGAACTGTGGGTGAACACACTTCCAACAGTCTTGTTAGAGCTACGATCCTGCTACAAAGACAATCTCAAAGCCACACCAGCGCAACTCCTATACGACACAGAGCTCCGATCGCCTGGTGATCTGACCACTAACAACAGCAAGAACAATATATATAATATATCATATAATATACCGTGTCCCACAGAATTTTTCTCCATCCTAAGGGACCAGATGCAACAGCTACAACCAACTCCTACAACGACGCACGGTGAAAAGAAACCCTACGTACATTCGGAACTGAAGAACGCCACCGACGTCTTCTTGCAGTCAAACACAGTGAAACGATCACCCGTCCCCACTTCCAATGGACCGTCCGAAGTGCTAAAACAGGGTGAGAAGACGTTTTACCTTCTCATAAGAGGAACACCATCCACTATTTCGGTCGACAGGTTTAAAACCTGTCTTTCTGCTCACCTACAGTGTGCCTCCAGCACAAAAGAAAGACAGAGGCATTCATTCCAAAGACTTCCACAATCATTCTGAAAAGCATCCCGAAAAAGACACCGACTAGCAAAAATATTTAGAAAAACCATCTACGTATATCGAAGCATGTGACTTTGCAAAATTAATTTTTTCCCTCTCTTTCTGTTCCATGTATTTCGGACTGCGAGGGGTGTTACTATAGTGATACCCACATGATGGCGCTGTGGTATCTCCCAGCTTATATATTCATTACTCTATTTCTGCTGGTAGTTACTAGGCTGACCATATTTCCTCGAGAGATATACGGGACATTGGGATTCCAAATACGGGACATCGCCAATTATTGCCAAAAATGACGCCAAAACCGAACAAAGTCGCCAAATATTGTTGAAATAACGGAGAAATCACAATGCCGGGAAATGCAGCATTACTGCTAATTGCAGTGGATTAAAATGAATTCCACGAAAAAAAATTTCCACTAAGACAAATGTGGGAGATTCATATACTCATTTATAGTTGCAGTTATCATAATATAATTTATAAGTTGAAAATAATTTCAATCTTTGACTTCAATAAAGAATAAAAATTCAAGTAGGCTTCGTGCAAAATACGGGAAAAACCGGGACACTTTTGCTAAAAAGTCGGGACAGTCAAAAAAACAGAAAATACCGGGACTGTCCCGGGAAATACGTAACGTATGGTCACCCTAGTAGTTACACAACAAAAATCTGGAATCAAAGCCGTCGGGCTCTGCATGTTTGTTGTTGATGTTGTCCTAATCACTGCGTCCTCACAGAGTGCACGGGCCACATTTTTCCTCTCCCAAAATTCCTGTTTGTATTATTTAACTATTATTTGTTGTAAATAAAGTGTGAATATATAAACGAAATCATTTCATGGATGAATAAAGTATACAAAAAAAAAAGAATTATTTTAGAAAACTAAAAAAAATTGAATTTTATGAGACTGAAATAGAACCTATGCAGTGGGTCGTCATCAGGGGGAACCCCATGCATGGTTCGAAAAGTGTAGGCGTTTCAGAAGGGTGGCTATGCCTAATTGCATTAAAAATGCCAACACAAAAAGTAGTCAAAAATCACCGGACATACCTTAAGAATGGGGAGACTGTTGTTTTGATGATTTTTCTGGAAATGTCGTTGAAGAAGGCGGCAGGAATACTGTTGCCAGATGCAGTTTTGAAAAGATTGAGAAGTACTGTATTGAATTCCCGTTTATTATTACAAATGTGTCCGAATCTACAAATTTGCAAAATGAGTGCGCTTCGGAATATTTTGGTGTTGATGTTTGAATTGCCAGTGGCTTCAAACGGAAAAGAAAAATCATTCTTTTCTTTTGTCATAAACACCAGTTTTTGTATATTTTTATACCCAGGAACATTATTTTAGAACATTAGTCTTCTTTTGTGGTTTCCTTCAGAGAAAGCTCTTCAGGATAGATGTTGGGAAAAATGCTGTTAAAATTGTTTTTATATCATCAATGTAACGAAAACCAACAAAGTTGTATTGCAGTTTGGATTTTTGTTCATAGAAGTGTAGAAAAATGTTTCACAAATTTGTAGATTCGGACACATTTGTAATAATAAACAGGAATTCAATACATCACTCCTCAATCTTTTCAAAACTGCATCTGGCAACAGTATTCCAACCGACTTCTTCAACGGCATTTTCAGAAAAATCCCCATTCTTGAGGTGTGTCCGGTGATTTTTTGACTGCTTTTTGGGACTTTTTAATTTGTTATTGACATTTTTCATAATCCTTGTAAAATATTCCTGTAACTTTGTATAAATTTTTCTCATGCTTCTTTGAGCTTTCAATCTGAAGCTCTGTATAATATATTGTTTCTAATATTGTATTTTTAACATTTTTTCATTGTCCTTCTTTCATCCAACATGTTTTTGAGAAGGCAGGCGTTGGGGAACAAGGGTTGGTGGGCATTTTTAATGCAATTAGGCATAGCCATCCTTCAGAAACGCCTACACTTTTCGAACCATGCATGGGATTCTCCCTGATGACTACCCACTGCATAGGTTCTATTATTTCACCCTCATAAAATTCATTTTTGTTTTCCTTTTTCTTAAAATATTGATTTATTTATTTATTTTATTTTCATGGTTAAAATTTGCTCTTCCGCTGCAATCGAATGACGCCCCTCCACTTCAATCGGACAACGCACCATCATCACTACATTCGCAATCCGCAGCTCCATCGGAGAAGAAAGACATCTGCATGACTATAATACACGCGTGCATGTGTGGAGGTAAAGTGAACGATACGATCCGGAATCCCATCAATTTGTAAGTGCATACAGGGCTGGCGAAAAGTCATTTACACGTTTTAAATGTTAATTTTAAAAAATCAACCAATAAACATAAAAAAAGTTCAGAAATTAATTACCTTTTGGTGGGTGAGGCAATATTCTAGGTAGAAATAACATGTGTAGACCCAAAATTCCGCTGTTATACAGCGTATTTACCAAGTTGCAATGAAATGCGCCCACCAGAACGAGCGCTACATAGGTATGATTAGTTTCAGTATGCTGACACTGCTTATACCAATGCAGCGTCCGTTTTAGAGGACGTATTTCCATTGAAATTTGGTATATTCGCTATATAGTCTATAGGGAGGAAAGGTAAATTCAATAAAAGAGCGCCACTTTTTCAACTGGTGGTCGAAAATTGCGCTTTTTTTAAATGCCATATCTCCCTCGCATGATCTCATTACGATATCCTAAAAATTTGGCCGTATTAAGGTAAATAGTTTTTCAGAAAAACTACTTGGAGTACACGGAAATCTGATTATATGCACCCTGAATACAGAGTTTCCTGTGAGTGCTAATCTCTCCGAGACCGTCCATCCCTTCGGGAAAGAGCTCAAACCATCCCAAGATGGTGTCTCTGGGCGGTCAGCGGTCATGTCTGTTTGTCTGTGAGTGCTAATGCGGCATTTATCTCATCAACCGTCCATCGTAGAGGTATGTACCTATTCTGATGCTATACGTAGTCACAATATAAAACATATTAAAATCTTAAAAATTCATCAATGTATAATTATCTAGGAGTACAACAACACGTTTTACGTATCAGCACAGTACAAGTTAAACTAAACTTTTACGAACTACGCGCAAGAAGCGAGAGGAGTGTAACTATGTACCCGGTTTAAGGCGCACTACAAAACGACTATACGTACAAGGAACGTGAGGAGGGTACATTCCCCCACCATACGAATTAGGACGCCCTATGTACCCAATTTAAAAAATGCCCAAAGGGCGTTCAAAAATTACCCTGCACCAGTTTTATAGAGAAAATACAGTGTGATACAAAATAAAAAGAAAACCTGAATTTTAATACGGTCCCCTTGCCTTCTAACTTACAATTAGACAGTTCTTGACTTGTAATGTTTTGAGGCCAACAGAAAAAATTAGATGTTTCTAAGTCAATATTCACTAAGATATTTGAATTGAAAAATCGAAAGAAAAGCGAAAACTAACCGGCCAACGCTCTTTTCCCCTCGTTTATGCTGTTCTTTTCCCAATTTTTGAATTCGAATATCCTAAAGAATATTTCTTGGATTTTTTTCTTTTCTTGTTGGCATCAAGAGAGACTTTCTAATCGGAAGTTAGAGAACGGGGAACCTTATCAAAAAAATTCAGATTTTTTGCTTTGTGACACACTATTTTAAATAAAGGACGCATTAGCACTTACAGGACACCCTGTACATCAAAGTTGACGATGTATCCTGAAAATTCGACAAGACACATAAAATGCGACACAGTACATAATTGGCATTTATTATTCTATGTGCGTTGCGTGAAACCTTTCTTAGCCTACTCTGTTTTTCTGAGCATATTGACATGAAAAAAAAATGGGCGATATTCACAATTTTTCCATTTTAGCGCCATCTGTACGTGAGATTTTGAACTATTTTTTATTTATTAGCAATATTCTGTCACGGCAAAGATTTTAGTGTAAGCTGCACTACTTTGTGTCAATTGATTGATTTTTTATTAATTTTTCAAACGTGTCATAGACTTCCAACAAAGGGTGATTGAAAAGTCCATTAACATTTGAAAGTTCAATAATTCGCGGGAGCAGAGCTACACAATCTTTAATTCATGGGCCAAATTCACGGCAATTCTGCCGCATGCGGACCAGAAATTTGTATATGCGGGATGGCATAATGTCCCGTAATTTTGATTATCCCAATTTTCTCATGTAGGACGTCCCGTTATCTCCTCTCACATTTTCAACAACGCTTAGTTGAATTTTTGAAATCAAGAATTGACATTATTTGCACGAGCTATAAATTAATGCCTTTCGCAATTTCTTCGGCTAAAATTCGCAGATTTATTTGATCTTGACAATTTTTTTTTACTGTAATTTGGCAGTTTGTACTTTGACAGTTTCTCGTTCGTAATTGGAAACTTTACTTGCCTTTGACTATTTTTTTTGTCTGTATAATTGGCAATTTCGATTACATTCAATTTTTTTTTCTTGCCGATGAAAATTTTTTGGCTGCAATTGTCGACTTCAGTTGAATTTGACAATTTATTTGGGCTGCAAATGGCAAATTTACATTTTAACTTTCAAATGTTAACTGACTTTTTCGGATTACACTCATTACATATTATTATAGTTTCTAGAGCCTTTCAAGCTGTGGTGAGTAAGTACAATCGTTATCTTTCTGCTTGTCGTTTAAATTCGAATTGCAGTTGCAGGTTTAAGCCAGGGCCCGGCGGATGCCGTGCATGTAGGGATGAATTAGCTGTGCTCACGGAGAAATGCGAAAAATTCAAATTTTGCCTGACTTGTGACAAAATCCGTAATAAATGCTCTTCGTGTTCCCCGGATAGATCGGGACCTTATTGCGAGGTGGAAGTCAATCCAGGTAACCCTTTCTTTTATTATCCTTTTCACAGCATGTTTTCCATCACAGTATTAATACTACCTTTGATGCACAGAGTGCATGAATGAAATACTTAACCTGTAATACACTGGTTTGTGAAATTAGTCAACGTTTTAACTGAGGATTCGCACATTATATGGGTCGCAACCCAAACTTGGGAGGCAGGGGATTCTGAGAAGGGTCATACAAATCCACTTACAGCCAGGGATTCTTGAGCTGTGGATCACGATCACAACTTGATTCGCTGGGCCTTCCCACAGACGAGTCGTACAAATCCACATACAGCCAAGGATTATTAAACTTTGGATCACAATCAAAATTTGATTCGCAGGGTCTTCTTGGGGTTAAGTTAAACAGATCTTACAGCCAAGGGTTCTTGAGCTATAGGTGACAACCAAAACTTTATTGGCCGGAGCTTCTTAGATGATTCGTATAAATTCACTTACAACCCGAGATTCTAGAACACGATTTTGATCCCGATCCAAACTTGATTCTCACCGGGGCCTCCTAACTGAGTCGTAAAAATTCACTTACAGCCGGAATATCCTGAGCTATGGGTCATGACGCAAACCTTAGTCGCAAGGGCTTCCTATATGAGTTGTAAAAATCCACTTATAGTGGATCCTAGTGCCACCAATTTCACTAGATTTTGACAATCACAGTGTCCCATAAGTAGCGAAGCTGATAAGCTGATCTTGTTGTTAATTTTGCGTTGCCGCTGAAAAAGTTAAGATCCCCCCTGCTTTTACTGTGTGCCCCCTGCTTTATGTGGGCGCCATGGTCTCAGCAAAATTTCCTTCAAACAGTAGGTGGTACTGCCTTTCGACACACAACGGCGATCAACCCTCATTATGATGGAATCGAAATGATAACATGGGATTTCTATACCTATGTTCTAACCCCTAATTCATCATTATCCAAATACAAACACAAAGGGTGTAACAGGTGAATTGCCCAATGAGTTGGCCGAAAGAAAGTGCCCATAAAAAATATGGATGTCAAATTTAACCAAAATGCAGCAACCCAATATAAAAGCATATATCTCGAAAACAATTTTAATAACATATAAAATGTCTATAAAAAAGATTATGGTTGTCTTATCAGAAGGTGTGGAGAGCTTCCAATTTTTTTCACCATGCCTATCGTACTTCTTTTTAAACGTGTCAAATGTGTTTGAATTCTCGACCCCTGGAGAAGCTATTCCATTTATTCACAGCCTTATAAGTCACATGGAGAAAAATTCCCTGCGACACCACAACCTAGAATTATCTCCAGCCAATCGATACTGGTGTCCCCTTGTCGAAGCAGTTGAGTGGCGATGTATTAATTACTCATGGTCTATCCTATCCATTCCGTTGAAAACTTCAAACACTTCGATCATATCCCGCCCCCCCCCCGAAATTCTTGAACGCTTTCTTCTGCACTCTTCCAATGTAAACATTTTCAAAGAACCAAGTCTCTCTTCATAGCTTAAGCCCCGTATACCAACAAGGACAAGCGTAGCTCTTCTCTGCATCCCCTCCGCCAAGTCTATGTCTCTCTGTGGGTATGGTCTCTAAAACCTTACGGTATATTCCGGTTCAGGACGAACTAAGCCTCGGAAAAGCGGAAGAATGACTTCAGGAAAACGCGAAGAGACCTTTTTTAAAATTGCAAATGAGCAATTTATTCCATTTTATCACCAACGCTGAACAATGTTTAGATAATCTAAGCCACTCGTCAACGAGAATTCCCAAATCGTTGTCGCTAGTAACACCCGAGATAGTAATACCATTCAACTCGTACGTGAAACGTGGGTTGTTCGAATCAAAATGAGCGATCGTGCACTTATCAACACTGAAGGTCATGCTACATTCATTGGCACATGCTGCAGTCATAGTCAAGTTTGTCTGGAGTATCTTCCTATCGTTGAAATCCCAACTACCCCCATCAACTTCACGTCATCTGTGAATTTGCTAACAATACTGTCCTCTATACCCTGATCGAGTTTATCGATAGTAAGTCAAAAGAGTATGGGTCCAAGTACACTTCCTTGAGGGACTCCACTTTTCACAAGTAAGTGTCCTTTTGCCCATACCTTTTCAGATTTAATCGATAAACTCGATGAAAGTAGTGATGGGATTGTTAGTAAATCCGCAGATGACATGCAGCTAATGGGAGTAGTCGGTAATCCGACTACTTATCTGGATAAGAAATAATATAATACTGTATATTGAACACTATTTTTATATTATCTCTTAGATCGATTGCGCCTGATCGTGTCCCGGAAAACCGGGAAAAAACATTGAGGAAAACATTGTTTATATAAACATGACTCAGCACCAGGTTAGAAACTTTTAGGGGGGATAGGGTGCACCCAGATGACTTGGAATCACATGTAATACATGTTTTCCTGACGCGTTAGATGGCGTTATACGGGAGCGGGGTTTCTGGGCGTTTGGTACATTGGCCTGCTTGATTGCCGGATCTCTCATGCCTTGATTACTTCTTCCAGAGTTTCCAGACAGAAGGCATATCAAAACATTGGTGTATGGCACCTCTGTTGCAAACAGCACTTAGGAAATTGCTGCCTGCATTGCAGGAAAGTCCTATATATGCCCAGAATCTTCGAGAATGTTCGAAATTCAATTCGTCTGAGATGGCAGACTTGCATTAAAGCTCGTGGATGACACGTAGAACACCTTTGACATCGTTACTTTTGTCGACGCACATTGATTATTAAAACGCGTTTTCGTTTACGCACTGTTTCACTTTCGGTGCATTCTGCTTACCCAATCGGATTAGGGAAGCATTTCAAACCATGCATTCCGAATGTTATTCCGAATCATCTAGGCGTTCCCTACCCCTCATAGAAGATTGTAAACCTGGTGTGCTGAGTATATGACAAAAATTAAGGAAAGTGACTGGAAATTGCGCAAGGGAATATAGGAAAGTTACTTAAAAAGGCAAACATAACTTTGGGTGAATCCACAATAAAAGTTTTAGAAAAGTTCTTTCATAAACCATGAAAATTGCATTTGCTCGAATGTAACTGATAACGTTTTATCGTGATTGCATTTTTCAAGTTTTATAAAAGAACTTCCGTAAAACCTTTATAGCGCATAATCCTAGCCTTATAGTAAATTGGTATTTTTTTTCTTTTTTTCAGGATGGAGAATCGCTCCTTCGCAGCAATTTGATTACGTGAATCCCCTGTATTCCCTCAGAGCAGCTTCCCAGCAATCGGACAACGCACCATCATCGTTGCGTTCGCAATTCGTAACTCGATCGGAGAAGAAAGACATCTGCATGACTATAATACACGCGTGCATGTGTGGAGGTAACGTCAACGATACGATCCAAAATCCCATCAACCTGTAAGTACATACAGGGTGGGCGAAAAGTCTTCTACACATTTTGAAAAAATCAAACAATACTTCAGTTTTCACAAAAGTGTTTTTTTTTTCTCCAAATAATAATAATAATTCAAAGCACAAGGTGATTATAATTAAAGTTCACATAATCTGATCAGTATCCGATTATATACAGCCACATTTTTAGGATAACTTAATGAGACCATGGGAGAGAGATTTATGACATTAAATAAAAATATAGTTTCGAACACCAGGTGAAAAAATGGCGCTTTTTATTGCATTTTACATGTTGTCATGGTTCATATAGCGTATATACCAAGGTTCAATGGAATACGTCCTCGAGAACGGTCACTACAATACTGAAACTACTCCGACCTATAAATATATAACCCATGGAAAAAAAGAAAATTCAATAAAAGTGCCGCTTTTTGACCTAGTGGTCGAAAATTGTACTATTTTTATTGCATAAATCTCTCCCCCATGGTCTCATTAATATATCCAAAAAAATTGACTGTATTCGAATGAGCAGTTTTTGAGAAAAACTACTCGGATTATGGGAACTTTAAGGGTGTATAATCGCACTGCATACAGGGTGTCTGCGCTTTATCTGATGAACCGTCCGTTATAGGGGCAGGATTCGGATTTGAAAAATGCTCAAAACTCGTTCAAAAATTACCTTGCATCAGTTTTGAGAGCGCAAATCCAGTGAGTAAAAATTCCAGACATAAGATGTCTTTTTTAAGTATTCCAAGCGAGGAATCTTGATAGGGACACCCTGTATATATACGTACAGTAAAACCTGTCTTTAACGGAACTTGTATTAAGAGGAAACCTGTGTCTTCAACGGAAAAAAATATCTTCGTCCCGTGATTTCAATGCCAAAATACACATTAAAAAACCTGTATTGAACGGAACCTGTCTAAGGGGCCGTTCAAGTATTACGTAAGCAAATTTTTAGCCATTTTTGACCTCCTCTCTCCCCCCCCCCCTTGTCAGCAAAATTTCCTCATCAGCTCTGCCCCTCTGAATCCAAATGCATATTGGTGGGATCAGAGACATGCCCAGGTGGGCGGGGGGGGGAGCATAGGGGGCTCTCTCGTGCCCTCTTCCCACAATCAAAAAATTATTTTTTTAATGCAAAAAAATATTTTTTAATTGAAATTTCGGAAGAAAATACCTTTATATGTTATTATAATCAATTTCTGTTAATTTCAATGTTATTTGAAGAGGCTATGTGAACGCAAAATTTACCTTTAATAAATTCATTGCCACCCTCTAAGTCATATAAATCGCATAAAGGCCCGCGGACCAAATATGGCCCTGGGGGTTATCTGATGCGGCCTGCCCTCCTCGAACCTAATTGTGTAAAAATGAACTAAGCGGCACATTTACAGATAGCTTAAGTATCCCGTGGTACAATTACAGAACATTCAAGCCACCCGTGCACATTTTCATTGCTCACTTCAGATCGCTTAAGACCCGGGACACGGTTCCAGAACACTTAAGCGATCCGTGACACATTTAAAGATCCCATGAGTGACACGTGACGTGGTTTTAGAGCACTTACGGGACCTCCAGTGCTTTTCTACATCACTCATGTTACCCGCGGCGCATTCTCAGGTTATTCAAGTGTGATCCGCGGCATATAATTACGGATCACTTGAGTGATTCGTGGCACAGTTCCAGAGCACTTAAGCGGCCCGGACACATTTCCAGATCATTTGGATCCGCGAAACATGGCTCTGTAGGACACTTATCAATAGTGGGGGAATATTACTTCAAGTGGCCACAAACTATCGAAAGGTTTTTCTCGTTTTTGGCGCACCGAGTAAAATGTCATTAAAAATATTTCATAATTCTTCATAAAGGGTGGTTGATAACGTAAGCATTATCCAAACCCCCCTTGTCATCATAGTCAGCAAATCGGAAACCCCCATCGATGATGACGTAATACTTCAACGCCCCCTTAGGCGGAAACGGAAAGGAAAATTGTAAGCCTGGACCAGTTGGCCAAGGGAATCATGTTGAAGTGCTGAAGTGCTCTACCGAAATTAGTGCTCTACTTTTTTTATGCAATTTATGCTTGCCAATTTGAGTTCTGAATCATCCGCCCCTATATGAGCTAAAACTGTTTCCGTAGGTACTGTGATTTTAATAAGTCATATATATAGTAAGGCAGTCACTTCCTGAAATCGTTACAAAATCTTTCCGAAAAGAAATCAGTGCAAAGGTTGAATTTACAAATGATAGATGAAGGACGTACGAAATTGCATGCAAGCTGCTTTCCGCGATCGCAGTGCTGAGGATTACATAAACGGAGAAGACAACGTACGAACTGAGCCTGACACGACAAATGCACACGACAGATGCCATTGAAAATTTTAGAGAAAGTCAGAAAGAAGAGGATGAAGGAAAAAACAGTGTAGGGTGAAGTTTTATACAGATACTATCAAAACCCATCAAAAATGCAGAAAAAATGTTTATAGCGTAATTAGGGCAATTTTCTTACGATTTCTGAAACAAAACCGCTTACTGAAAGTCAGGCTGCAAAGAATGCGAACTGCATAGTTATTGCTCTGTTATTGGCCACTGGAGAAACTAAAGATTTATTCCCAGCACTGTTTTTAACTTTTTGCTCACTAGTTAGCGATGCGAATAGTTATCTAATAACTAGTATTATCTAATAATAGTGTTCCGGATAATTTTTCCTAAGACTTCGAGATTGTCAGCCGAACCGCTTCTTCTTTTGCAAACAGATTTATTTACAGAACAGCAATTTGCACGTATTTACATGCTAATCAGAGAGCTAACAACTTTCTCCCAAAGTTCAATCCCAACTGACTTTTCATCGAAATCCTTCTCTATTCGAGCCTCGTCTGATTTATAGCCCTGGTAGAAACTTCGAGAAAAAGAATATTCCACAAAATTCTATAGTACCAAGTTTGTTGCGCCACTGTCTGGATGGGCGTAACCTTCTGGAATGTTCCCACCAATCGCATCTTTTTCCGTTAACCGAAACCGGTATTCACTGTTGTTGCCAATAGAACATTGCAACCTTTTAAAAACGAGAGTCGCACCATCTATCATCTATAATTGGTAACAATAGTATCATCTAGTGATAACGGTGTTAGGATCTATAAAGAATAGATGGCGCGATTGGTTTCGATGGCTCTCAAAAATATCAAAATCTGTTGATACCGGTTCCGGTATTGCGCAAAGGAATGCGATTGGCGAAGAACTGGTGGAGGGTTGGACGGAAGCTTACGCCCGTCCAGACAGTGGCGCCACAAACCTGGTACTATGAAATAGAAATTTGTGGAATTTTCTTTTTCTCGAAGTTTCGACCGGAGCTATAAGTATGAGGCGATCGCAAGAGGGAGGCCAGATTCCAGAGATTCGAGACTCGATGAAAAGTCCGTTGTGATTGAACTTTGCGAGAGAGTTGTTAGCTCTCTGATTAGCTTGTGAATACGTGTATAAATTGCTGTTCTGTAAATAAATCTGAATTCTTTTACGTTCCCCTCGTCCTGTAACTTCCAATTAGAAAGTTTGTGCCCTGTATCTCCTGATGCTAACAAAAAAAAATTCCATGTTTTCCAAGTGTAATATTCGCCAAGATATTTGAATTCAAAGAACATCAAAAACTAACGACATCCCCTCATTGCCCTCACTTATGCAGTAATTTCCCAATTTTTCTCAGATTTTTGAATTAGAAGAATATCTTTGCGAATATTTCACGTTGAAACTTAGATTTATTTTTTGTTGGCCTCAGAAGACACAGGGAAACAACTTTCTAATTCGAAATTAGAGAACGGGGACCGTATAAAAATATACAACGCCACAACAGGCAAATTGCCTAACGAAGTGGCTGACTTAAGAACATCATGGATCCCCGAGCCATTTTTTGGAGGCCCTACCTACTACTGCTACACACATGCACCCCGCCCCCAACGAATCGGTACATGTGGGAATGTGCGTGTACGTGTAGTGAAACCTGACGTGAAGTTTTTTTTGTTTCTCGGTAATGCTTGTTATGTGTAGTGCTGCCATCTGCCACCAGTTTTTCTAACTATGACTGAAGTGTTATGATTGAATGATTTATCGTTGTAGGACTGTTGCTCTCTGTGGCGAGACTGTGGGGATATATTTCTCATTTTGTGACGCACTGTATTTTCACTCTCAAAACTAGTGCAGAGTAGTTTTTGAACGCCCGTTGAGCATTCTTTGAACTGAAACTATACCCGCCCCCTTCTACGACGGCCGGTTGGTGACAAAGGCCGCATTAGCACTTACAGGACACCCTGTACCCATTGGCGGAGATACGGGGGGCATTCCATCGAAGGTAAAGCAGACTGATATAATGTATTCGCGTATATATGATTTGGCATCATCATCATGCGCCCAACAATCATCGTGCCTCCCCCAGACTTTCAAGTCCATCTCCGCCTATGAGTACACCCCGTGTATGAAAGATGACGTTGTGTCCAGACACTTCAACGTGACTTAAAATGTGACAGTATATAATTGGCATTTGTATTATTCTATGTGCGTTGCATATAACTTCTTGGCCCACTCTTTCTCGCTCATCATACGGTAAGAAAAGAACATTTTTGGGCAAATCAGATTTTCACCGTTTCGGCGCCATCTGTGAGAGAAATTTTGAAATTTTTTTTTACCTATTAAAAGGTTGTCCCCATAAACATTTTAGTGCAAACTGCACTTTTTTGTGTCATTTGATTGATAGTTTTATTAACTTTTGAAATGTGTCGTAACGTGTATTTGATGAAAAACTTCAAAGGGTGATCGAAAAGTCAGTAAACATTTGAAAGTCCTATAATTCGCAGGATAATATACGTACAGAAGAGCTGCACAATCTTTACAGTCAGTCCACGGGCCAAACATGCGGCAATTCTATCGCTTGCGGGCGGGCCAGAAATTTGTACATGCGCGATGCCTTAATGTCCCGTAATTTTGTGGTTATCCCAACTTTCTCATACAAAACGCTCCGTTATCTTCTCTCACATTTTCAACAAAATTTAATGTCAATTCTTGATTTCAAAAATTCAACTATTTGCATGATCTCATAAATTAATGCTTTTCGCGATTTTCTCCGGCTGTAATTCAGTTTTACTTGATCTTGACAATTTATTTTGTACTGTAAGGGGCCGTTCAAGTATTACGTCAGCAAATTTTTAGCCAATTTTGACCCCCCCCCCCGTCAGCAAAATTCCGTCATCACTGCCCCTTATCTCCTTACGCTTATTGGAGGGATCAGAAACTTACGCGGGAGGGGGCACAGGGGGCTCGTGCGCCTCCCTCCCCCCAGAAGAAAAAAATAATTATTGCAAAAAATATTTTTTTAAAAATTAAAATTTCGAAAAAAAATACCTTTGCATGTTATTATAACCGATTTCTGTTAATTTCAATGCTATTTGAAGGGAAAGAACTCAAAATTTCTCTTAAAAAATTCATTGCGACCCACCCTTTAAGCCCTACATGGTAAACCCTTGACCCGCGGACCAAATGTGGCCCTGAAGGTCATCTGATGAGGCTTGACCCCCCCCAAACTTAATTTTGTAAAAATGAACTTAGCGGCACATTTACAAATCGCTTAAACGACCCGTGGCACAATTCCAGAGCATTTAAGTTGCCCGTGGCACATTTTTAGATCACTGAGGAAGGCCTCAAAGATCACTTTCACATTCAAAGTTCACCTAAGTAACCAGCGACAGTGTTACAGAACACTTAAACGATCCGTGGCACATTTAGAGATCCCTTGAGTGACATGTGACGCACTTAAGCGCCCCCCCCCCCCGCAGTGCGGTTCTACATATCACTCAAGTTACCCGCGGAACATTCCCAGATTACTTAAAAAATCTGTAATTATGCTACGGATCACTTGAGTGATGCGTGGCACAGTTCCAGAGCACTTAAGTGGCCCGGAAACATTTCCAGAGCACTTGAAGGATCCGTAAAACATTTAGAGATCATTAAAGTGGCTCTGTAGGGAATTTATCAATAGGTAGAATGTTAGTTCAGTTGTCTAATAACTATCGAAAGGGTTTTTTTTTTCCGTTTTTGGCGCTCCGAATAATATGGCTTAAGAATATTTCATATCTTCATAAAGGGTGGTTGACTACGTAAGCATCATCCAAACCCCCCTTTGTCATCAAAAGTCAGCAAATCGTAAACCCCCTCTCCCCCATCGATGCTGACGTAATACTTGAATGACCCCTAATTCACAGTTTGTTCGTGATTGGAAAGACTTGCCCTTGACTATTTGTTTTGGCTGTAATTGGCAATTTTAATTACCTTCAAAAAATTTTTTTCGTAATTGGCAGCTTCACTTGCCTTTGACAACTAATTGGCTGCAATTGTCGACTTTAGTTGAATTTGACAATTTATTTGGACTGCAAATGGCAAATTTACATTTTAACTTTCAAATGTCAACTGACTTTTTCGGATTACACTCAGTACATATTATTATAGTTTCTTTAGCCTTTTGAAGCTGTGGTGAGTAAGTACAATCGTTTTCTTTCTGCTTGTCGTTTAAATTCGAATTGCAGTTGCAGGTTTAAGCCAGGGCCCGGCGGATGCCATGCATGTAGGGATGAATTAGCTGTGCTCACGGAGAAATGCGAAAAATTCAAATTTTGCCTGACTTGCGACAAAGTCCGTAATAAATGCTCTTCGTGTTCCCCGGATAGATCGGGACCTTATTGCGAGAAGGAAGTCAATCCAGGTAACCCTTTCTTTTATTATCCTTTTCACAGCATGTTTTCCATCACAGTATTACAGTCAAACCTCGTTAATGAGTCACTCTTGGGAGAACAAAAATATGACTTAGTAAGCGGAGTAAGCCATAGCTGTGCCAATTCCTGCATGATGACAATTGGGACTTAGAAAAAGTGACCCGGTAAGCGGAGTAACGTGTTAACCGGGTGACGCACTAACGAGGTTTGACTATAATATTATCCTTGATGCACAGAGTGCTGCATGATTGTTCTCGCCTTTCACACCGTAAAATGAAGGAAATTATTAAGCTACAGATGAAACTATTTTTTAATGGACATATTCAATATTAATTAGCGGTTTCAGACAGGAGTAGGGGGAAAGGTCTGGTGCCCCAAGCGCTGGACTGAAAGGGGCGCCGAATTCACCCTTTAACTGTTCCTTCTACATTACACGAGGGCTGCCAAAATACATGGTTGGCCCGGGTGACGAAGTATCTAGTTGCGACACTAGTTGCTCAGATATATTCCTACCGATTATTCATCCAGTCACATTTTGTACTGGATTCCACATGTTGCAACGAAGGTTTTGGATTTCCGCTGAAATGGTAATAAATATTTTGACACGACTTCGAAATTTATTCCAGCCTAGATCATTTGGTCTTTTTTCGGATGAATTCCCATTCTGGGGTGTATTTATAACGGGGCTGTTACCCGGGCCCCTCTTAGCAGAGACGGACTCCAGGCTCTCGTCACCCTAGGCACTACTAATTTTTACGCCCTCTTTTGAGATGCTTTTATGTTTCTTAATTTATTTTACCGAAAAATCATTCTCACCAAAAATTAAGCTGTTTTCAAAATGAAAAGCCACCGCTTCACTGTTTGTTTTTCTAAATATGGTTTCGTGTATTTTGTCATACACACTCATAATATAAATGAGATGCCGTAAAAACTTTTAATTGTATTTGTTAGGCTTCATTTAGGCTTGTAACTGTGACACAATAAGCGTGTTGAATGAAATCGATCAATCAAGTTAATATTGTTGAGAATTGCAATCGAAAGCCACGATGTGTGTGCGTGTGCAAAATGTAAATCTTCCAAAACTTTTAAATTGCATCTCAAATTTTTAGCGATGCTATATTCATTTAAAATAATATACTGTAAGTATTCGAGCAGCAGGGCCATCATGGGGCCCCCCGTATGATTTTTATGAGCCCCTACCTCGAAAATGCTGGAAAATATCAACCAGATCTTATTTTTGCGTGGCCTCTCTCCTTTTCAGGCCCAGGTGGGCCCACCAAGCCTTAAGACAGCACTGTCGAACAGTCGGTGAATACGTCACACAAACACTGCTATGACGACACTACTGCAGTGGCGCTTTTAGTTAAATTTCTTGGAAACGAAAATAGCGCTAAAGACGCCAAGCGACAAAGCACCGTTACTAGCGCGCTTTTCTCGATGAGCAGTCGCTTTACCTAAAAGGGAATATTAGACTCGTCCGACGCGTGACGTAGGCAGTGTTGTTCTCGTGATCGGTAGACTATATTCCGAGAAAATGTTTTGATATTTTCAGAAAGAAAGACGTCGCGATGTTTTTTCATAACGATTGCAGTTATAATTCAGCACAATGAGTTATCGCGTTCATCTCTTGGTGCTAAAGCCGGGTTTTCCTAGGAGCAGGTTTCTACAGCGCGTGCAGCGTAAAAATGCTGATTGGTCAAAAAAATCTGAATTTCAGGTTTTTAACCAATAAGCGCTTCCACGCTGCACTCAGCGCAAAAGTTTTACTTCTCGGAAAACCCGGCTTAAAACCCACGCACGACAGCAACTTTTTAAGATACCATAGACAGGGCTGTCTTCTGGGGCTCCAACCGAGGCTGAAAATACTCTCCCACTAGTTTACATTGTTACTCTCGAAAATGATAACCTGATCTCATTTCCATGAGGTCCCTCTGTACTTGCAACTCCGCCACCACCATGTCCGAATTGGACCATGTGTTAAAACAGCACTGACGATAGACGTCTTTCATGTAAGGGAGATGCCTCTTATACTGAGTGAATTTCCAGCGGATCATGGATAACCAACAAATTGAGATCATCTCAGTGTTCATGTTTCAATGTGCATATTATAATCCCATACATATCTTTTATTTCGCAGCTGATAAACATACAAACAATTTCCGTTAACTCTGGTCTCGGTTGGATTAGCGTCGAAACAGGAGAATGCAATTGGAACGAGCGGAATAGAGGAAACAATATATGGACAACGTGTTTGAATAAATAGAAATGGTACGATTTTGTCGTGTGTGTGTCATCATTTACAAATCTGTTTGACTAACCACCATATTCATTATACAACTCTTATTCTAGCTTGGCATTGGATATCATTTTTGGAACTTAATACCTGTCATAGGCATCCGTTCGAATGAATATGTCAGTGGACTTGAAGTGCATAACATATGGCACTGACATATCCTTATTCCTTAGACAACCATTCTCAGCAGCCAATGCAAAATTACCAGCCTCAATAAAATCATAGCCCAATATAATATCATACTCAGGACTCAGCTGCTGTTCCGCAACATATACCTTTTGCAACTCCTCTCTAAAACCCAAATGTATCGGCACGAAGTACGTCGCGGAGTGGCTCAAAATTTTCCCGGTCACCCCTCGAATTTGAATGTTGTCATCATCAGCTTTAGTACAAGAAATTTGTTTCGTGATGTCTTGCATTGAAACTGAATCAATTACGCTAATGCACGCACCTGAGTCTATAAGAGCACGAAACTGTAAATTAGCTATCTTAATCTTTACAATCGGTAGGAGAAATCCATTGGCTTCCCTCTGTTGCAATATACATATGTTCTTTTCCTTATTTACAAGATTTCCCCCACCTTTAGATTGTCAATTTCCTGTCTGTTGGGGGTGGGACTCCTGGAGCTGTTGTCACCTCTTGAGTTTGCCTTTCGTTTCCCTCTTGCCTGAATCCATTCACCGATCTTTTCTGTGGGCACCACCGCCGAATATGGCCCTTTCCCCCACACCCATAGCAAACAAAAGAATTCTTGTGGTTTTGAGATGTTCTCCACTGCGGGAAGGTGCTTTGTTGACACTGAGAAGCACCCTGTAATTGTTGCTGTGGACAGACATTATATCCCGTGAACTTAACCTGCGTATTGTTATTATTATTATTACCTGCCGGATTAGCGGAGCTAAGTTTCAAATCCTGTACCTCCCGAGCTAGTTGTTCGAATGAAGCCCTTTGCTGCCTGGCTTCTGTCATTAGTTGTGAAACCAAAGTCTCTAATATTTTAATTTCTGTGTTTCTAGATTCATTTCTTTCATCTGTGACCAATGCTGCATTAACTGATGAAAACTTTGTTACATTTTCATTACTCTCAATCAAAGAGGCTATTTTAATAGCAGTAGCCAAGTCTTGCGGGTTCTGGTTTAGGACATGTTTTTGAATGTTGGGCTTTAACCCTGCCAAAAATTGAGACAAACGCGTCCTATCAGCCAAATTTTCAACATCGGGGCTCTCAAAATTTGCACCTTGGAGGAATCCGAAAGCTACATTTTTTAATCTACTAGCAAATTCTTTCACGGACTCATTCAACCTTTGTTTACAGTTAGTAAACTGTTGGAGGTGATACGTTAATGGATATTCATTTCTGAAATAATTTACGAATTCTTCTTTAAATTATTTGTAATTAGATTGGCTCCTCAACTCCGGACTGTTGGCCAAGAATTCTGCAGCTTTACCCTTCAATTTCGATTTTAGAACAATCAATTTCTCCGCATCATTCCAATCTGCTAATTTTGAAATTTCTTCTAATTGAGATAAGAAAAACTCTGCCGGATACGATGGCTCAGAACCCGAAAATGAATTCAGCAACCCTAAATACCCTGCTATTGTATTTAACATTACGGGATGGTCTTCTTCTACCATGTTTACTTGATGATTCATTTTGATAAAGAAAATTTTACACCAAAAAAAAATCCCAATTTTGAAGTTAATATCTATAGTTTCGTAATTTGTATCGGATCCTGGTCTAAAAGGCACCAAATGTTAGCCCGTTTGGGTCCGAGACCGTTCTCGTACGTACGTAAGCGAATACCGTTCCCTGATTTCAATTGCGTTGTGTATATATAAAGTATAACCCAGGCAAAGTTTACACAAAGTAGTCATACACGAGATGCTGGAAGAAAATTAGTTTATTTACACTGTAGTTAATTGAATTTATGCCAATTGTATTTTCCATATCATCATCCTTATTCAAAGAAAATAATACAACTTCATTCAAAAATACATAACAAAATCTTCGGTTGGCCCCCAAAACAATTAAGCTCTTGGCCCTGAACCTTATATGACCCGTGATTTTCCACTACACCTCAGTTCGCCCCCGAAACAATTAATTACAAGTACTTACACTATATCACATATGGGAGAAGGAATATAATCCATGCATCACTCACCAGGTGAGACCCTTCTCCAGTCTTTAGCCCCTCAGACACTCATCGCTGCCAGGAAACCGATTCCTGTGATTACAACTCCCGTTTTCACCAGTCATCTCTTTTTCAGTCTAGTTTCGTTACTGCATTTCTCTCTAACTCCAATTCCCATTCCAGATTTTCTCATCCCTTTAAGATTTCATTTCGGACGTCCCCCGTTCCTTGGAAAACTCCACCCATTTAATTTGATTTGATATTTTACCCCTCATCTCTAAGTTTCTATTCGTTTCTTGAAGGTTTATTCATAAGATTGGCCACTGCCGATCCATCCCTAATTTCTTTGTCCAAGCGACTCTCCCTTCAGAACCCCGAGAACCCCAACGGCCATGGCCTAACCTTTAACCTACATTGAAGCCTCCCATGACTAACACTCGGCATTTTAGATCCTGTGTTAATTGCACCCCCTAAATAAAGGGATTCTACTTCTACTTAAATGGCCGTCATCTATTCTCAATCTTGAAATTTGTCTATTCATTCGTTGGTCCCCTTTATTTTCTACGATTCCCCGCTTTTTCTCCAAGAAAACACTCCTCGGACGATCCCTTTTGCCTAGGGCACCCCTGAAGTACAACCGTCCAGATGCTTTGTGACGGTAACTAAAAGATTCCCTAATGAATGGCGATTGCCCCATCTACTTACATCGGCCTGTGATTGTATTTCATTTAATTGGGACTATGTTCCCACCGCTTGGACAAAGCTTCTTCCATCGACATGACGCCACTTACTTTAAACCCTCAAGAAACATGTCTACCATCCATAGACAACCATTCTTATTTACGTTCCTATTATTTGTTTGCTGTACTATAGTATATCGGTTACTGTCGCCTGCTATCGGCGCCTGACCTGCCGTTCTAAATAGTTAAATCCAAAAATAACAAATTTAAATACTCCAAACTATCAATTTTAAATGTATCTGAAAATAATAATTATAAATATTCCCTCTATTCTATATTTCTCTTTTAACTAGCACAAGCTAGTTAACAACCTGCAGCGATTGAAACGAACGGCGTTGACATTTAGCTTCATAAAATTCTCACTGAAAATGATTCACTACAGATTTTCAAACGGCTCGGAAAAACAGTGTGAAGTGTGCGTGTGTTTTTAGGTACAAATGAATTACCGAACCGAATTTTTCTTGTCGCTGTCCAGCCCTAGGGGACTGCCTGGCGACTTACAGACAGCAAAAACACGCTTTCTAGAAAATATTGAAAACAATTATACGGTATAATATTATAGGAGAAACATCAATGAATTGAAACTACTTCCGCCATCTATCACATAAAATTGTTACAATTGTTTGATTGTAATCAACGACCGGTTTTTGATTAATGTACTGCATGAAAAAGAAAATTCAACATCACATCAAACAATATTTTGAAACCAATAATATAAATTATCTAGTTTGCTTCGAAACTTTAACAGTTGCTATATTCGTGTGATAAATTCGTGGGGTATGCACTGTTTGCCGATTTCAGTCGGAACCCACAGACCAATATGTCATATTTAGGATTCAGGAATTTTATTTGATAGATTACTGATATTATTATCAGTGATATTATTATTATATGATTTTATTATTGAATAAAATTGAGGAATTTCTCAACATACCACGTCATCAGAGTCTTAGTGGGTTTCAAGATTCAGAGCTAACAACTATGGAGGAGGTTAGAGAACTTATTAACAAGCTCTCGATCAAGAAAGCCTCTGGACTGGATGAAATCTCCAATCTTGCTCTCAAAAATCTGCCCCTATGACTCTCACCAACATTTTTAATAGCTTGTTAAAAACTTGTCACTTCCCGAAAATATGGAAACTTTCATAGCCAAAAATTTCCGACCGATCAGCCTTCTGAGCAATATATCTAAGCTGTTTGAACATATTCTTATAAGATTCAATAACTATCTCGAATCAACTAATTTTCTTCGTCCTGAGCAGCATGGATTAAACCACTCCTGTGTCACACAGCTGCATCGAGTCGTAGAATTCGCAATACAAGCCTTCAACCACAAGGATTTCACCTGCGCAATGTGCTTGGACATTAGCAAGGCGTTTGACAAAACGAATCACGTAACTCTGTTGGCCAAGCTTGTTGAGTACGGTTTTCCTGACCACTACGTGTTGTTCTTCAACAGCTATCTTAAAGACAGGCATTTTCTAGTAAAAAATGGAAATGCTTGTTCTTCTGTTTGTCCAATAAGAGCTTCGGTTCCCCAAGGATCAGTTCTTAGGCCTCAGCTCTTCTCCATCTACATCAATGACTTCCCTGCCCCCCCCCCCAAATGGGCATACTGGGACTCTTTGCGGATGATGCAATTATTATCACCAACAACAGAAAATCTGATAAATGCAGAGAAAATCTGCAGGAGACTCTGGAGGAGGTTGAAGACTGGTGTGAGGATAATGCTGTCGAGCTTAATCATGCCAAGTGTCAGTTCATCTGGATAACAAGAAGAACCAAATTCACTAGAGCACCAATCTACCTGGGCAGAGAAGCCATAAGACCTGTGAAGGAAGTGAAATATTTGGGATGTATTCTAAACCAATCATTATCCTTCGTTCCTCAAATAAATCACGTAAGAACTAAGGCTACCCAAACCATGGGAATGATGTCACGCATTACATTTCCAAGTGCAAGACTAACTTTTGAAGGTAATTCCTGGAAAATCTTGCTGTGATTATGGCTGGCAATATTTTAAACTGTTGTTATCTCCATAAGTCACTAATTCCTAGCCATACGAAGGATTGGATTATTTTGTCCAAGAGATACAAACTTTTCTCTCATCGTGATGCAGATACAAAAGAGGCCGAAGATGACAAAGCGGGTATCATGGACCTGGTAATGCGGCTTGTCCAGTCGTTAACCGTCGACGCAAAAGTCATCACGGACATTCGTCAAACAAGACGCACATGCAAGGATGACCTGCTGTTTAGACAGTCATTCAAGAGAGCGATGTTGTTGAAGAAGTCGGGATCACCTGTGAGCGAGCAAAGGTCCAATAATCAGGTTTTTGAGGTCTTCCTTACGCTTACAACGGTCTGCCCGGATGATTCGTGCAACATTGCCCGAAGAAAGAAGTCCAAGCCGAGGTTGGAGCATAAAATCAAATCGGTGGCGCC
The DNA here is from genome assembly GCF_987345545.1 of Pholcus phalangioides. Lineage (NCBI taxonomy): Eukaryota > Metazoa > Arthropoda > Arachnida > Araneae > Pholcidae > Pholcus > Pholcus phalangioides. Next base: position 7,626,499 of record NW_028301637.1, read on the forward strand.
GATTTTCTCTCCTGTACCTTTTCCCTCGCCAGGAATAATCGAGACTAGCGAAAGCGATCTAACCATCCCTCTTCAGCCATTGGAGCCGGCTACTGTGGTTCCTGATCATGACATGGAGAAGAGTGATGCGCATATCGACAATCCGCTACCCTCGATGGTGGTAAATCGAGGTCAAAAAAGAAAAATTCCGCCCATCCACATCTCCAGTCAAGGAAATTGGAGAAAGATATCCAAAGAACTGGATGCCATATGCCCCTCTGGATTTCAAGCTAAGATCGTGAATAATAAAGTCACGGTAACTCCAGACTGTGCTAATGATCCCCGCCTCATCATTAGTTATTGTGAGGCAAATAATATTGTCTTTCACACATATCTCTTGGATTGTGATAAACCTGACTGGTATGTAATCAAGGGTCTGGAAACTGATTCCTCAAATGAGGACATTTTGCTCTCTTTACAGGACTTAGGTTTCCAGGCAACTAAGGTTCAGCAGCTAAGAAGACGTCGAGACGGAAGGAAGCTACCTATCTGGAGAGTCGACCTCCCGCAAGTCCCGGAGTCTTCAAGGATTCTCAACCTTAAAGTCATCGACCATCTAAAGATAAAGGTCGAAAAATTCAAGAACATCAACGGTCAGAGGAACATTATCTGCTATCGCTGTCAAAAATGGGGCCATCACAGCTCGGGATGCAAGGCTGAAGAAAGATGCGTCAAGTGTATACTTCCACACCCGTCACGACTGTGTCCCAATGTACGCGGAGTGGATACTCCTCAGTGCTGTAATTGCTTGCAGTTTCATACGGCAAATTACCGAAAATGTAGGTTCTCACCGTATAGCAAGCAATTTAAACAGGCTAAAAAAGAAGTCAAGCAAAGCCAGGCTGCCAAGTTTAAGTCCAAGGTGAGTAATATGGACAAACTGCCGAAAGCCCTGTCTCGAGAGGGAAAACAAGATAGGATGGAGCTCCTATCTCCAGATTATTCTCCTGGAACAAGTGTCGACAGTTGTGTTAATTCAGTTGATGAACTAGCTGTTGAAATCGAGCCGTTCATTCTTAAATTCATCGGCGAAAACAGCGAACTAAGCCTAAATAGGCTTATTCGTCAGCCTCAAGATTGCATCAAGAAATCGGCTTCTATCATCAAGAAGTCGCTTCCGGTCATCCAGAAAGACTGAATTTCAAGAAAACTAGGGGTTTTTTGCGTTACAGCCCGTAAGGGCTGGTGTTTTTTCCCCTTTTTCCATCCTGAACGGAAGAAATTTCGGCTTGCATCATGTCTGTTCAAGCTCAACAGCTATCAACCAACCAGATAGCAGCAAATACACACACTCATTTACTGACTTCCAACTTTTCCTTTCTTCATAGGCTCGCCTTGAGCCCGTCTGTAATCCCACTATCAGCCCATATTGGAGCTGGACATGGGGGTAAAACTCTTATGCTGGTCTGGTCTGCAAGACTAACTCTTAAAAACAGTCATATTGTTTAAATCAATCATTAGACCTATCATGACCTACGCCGCCCCAGTATGGGCTCATGTTTCAAAAACCAACATGCAGCGTCTGCAAAGTCAACAGAATAAAATACTGAGAACTCTTGTGCGTGCCCCAAAGTACATCAGAGGGGCTGACATTAGAAAAGACCTGAAGATTCCAACCATCCTCAGCTACATCCAACAAATCTCAGAGGATCACTTTGAAAGGATGAGGAACTCAGAATACGAGCATCTGAGAGAGCTGGTCGATTACAACCCACGGCCAAGACTAAAATTTCTCAGGCCTCAAAACGTGCTGCACGTGCCATAGTCGGTGCGTTAGGGTCTGAACTACTCAGCTGTATAATCTTTGTCTATCTATCATAATATTTTTGTACTTTTAATTTGCTATCGAAATAATCGATCAACTCTATTGCATAGAGTGGCATTGTGGTTCGATGTACATGGCTGATCTTGCACTGCACCAATTTGTATAATTTCGGCTAACACTGTGTTAGATTTATTTTTTATTATTATTTTCTCATTAGTGCATTATGTAGCATTTTGGTGAATTGTACATAAGTGATTTCATTTTTGTGTCCATTATAATATACATTTATCACATAATATGTATGTATGTGTGTATGTATATATATATATTTTTTACTACTATTGATTTTACTGATCAACTGCTCTATTGCATAGAGTAACATTTTGATGAAGTTTGGCTGCTCTTTGTGCATTTTACTATTCTGATGGTAGCATTTATCGGAATGTATGGGTTTTTTTTTCTATTAACTTACAAGCACTTCACATCTACACAAACTTGTCTATGACCCCCTTCATAGCTAGCAAGAGCCGTCTGTAAGTCGCCAGGCAGCCCTTTTGGGCTGGGCAGCGACAAGAAAAATTAAATTCTGTCTGCCTGTAACTTTATTTGATAGATTACTGTACAGTTGTTCCCAATATTTTCTAAAAAAAAGACATATTTTTGCTGATAAAATATCATTTCCACCGTGTCCGGAAAATTCACCGCCATGGAATTCACCGGCGAGTCAGTTAGCGTGGGAGTGAGTGAATTAGTTTTAACCTAGTAGTGTCACAAATGATTAAAAATCCGATTGTTCCATGTTATATTGTATATATTACAATATCAACCTAATTGCATATTTATAGCTTCAGCGGTTTCGGCTCGGCGTGATTCCAACATATGTCCCCCTCCATTATTAAACCCCGCTTAGGAGTCGAATATGGAAAAACCGTTCTTAGTTCACGTCGTGAAACAAAACTATTCACACAATTTGATATTTATGACTCGGCGATGATGAATCAGTCTCAGGACATGTTATTTTATGTATAGTAATATAGATGTATATAAGCATTAAGACACGGGATTTCTGAGAGTTCATCGCCCATGGGGATCATGAAGTGTTCAAGTGGTATAGGAGGGGGAATCATCGCCGAGTACATTTGAGATTGCAGACTCCACACCAGTGAAGTCGCTGGTAACAGCTAGTTCATCATAAAAAAATAATCCATTGCTTACTGTTTGAAAAGATGATTTTAAGTATTAGGAAGTTAATAAAGTAAGTGGATAAGCGATGAATTATCTTTTAATTCCCTGTTATTATTCCTTTTAACGTTTCGTTAGAAGATTCTGAGTAAAATATGGAGTTAATGGAATTATTGAATATACTCTCTTGTATTGTGCAACAGCAATTTGTAATTTCTTCCGTATCATCTCAATTTCTTCTAATAAAGTCATTATTAAAACTTTCCGCCATATCTTTAGAGTCACTTACTCACTGGGTCACTCACGGCCGTATTCACAAACACAGTTTAAACTACAATCGCAGGTTAAAGGATTAGCGATCGACGCGAATTGGTTCAAATCCTCAATTTAACCAATCCGTTTCGATCTTCAATCTTTTCACCTGCGATTGCAGTTTAAACTGTGTTGGTGAATATGGCCGTACGTAGCTCACTCACTAGATCACTCACGGATTCAGTAGCTCGGTCATTCACTCAGTAACTCAATCGCTCACTCCCTCGCTTTCTGACTCTCATCGAACTGTTGTCAGTGAATTGTTAGTCGGTGAATTTTCCTAGCGGTGAATTGCATGGCGGTGAATTTTCCGTAAACCAATTTGCACACGTTCATTGGTTACGGACAAAACTAACTAGGAAATTCACCACGAAAAAATGGGTGCCTAAGTTCACAATTCTTATAATTCGACGTTTATGTCTGAGAGAGAATAGGAAGACATAAATGGATGTTTAGAGTCTGAGAATGCTTCTGTGTACACGGAGTTTTTTTCAGCGTAAAAGATATTCTCCAAATTTTGTATATGCATATTTTTTGTCATTCTACACAGATATCGAAATTCTGTCCTCAGAGAAACAGTTCCATGCAAGTGATCCTTTGGTACCACCGAAATAAAAATTTTCCTTCAGCTCAGTGAGATTTTTTTTTTTTTTAGCAGGGTGATGTTTAGTCTATATTTCATAGATGACAGCAGGGTTTTATAACGATATTATTTACGCACTTAATATGCAATTGAAGCTACAACATGAGGACGCATGCTGAATAATTAGTTGTCTATTTAGAATAGAAAGTCGAAAACCTTCGTATATAAATGTAATTAAGAACTGACTGTTGCGAAGATGAATTTTCTCTTTCCAAAAGTTCAACTCCCTTGCGGGGAATCGAACCCACGTCCTTTCACTTTCCGGGTGAATGTCCTAGACGTGCACTGTCAGCAGTTGCGAGTTTGGCCCGAGTCAGGTCCGTCCATGTACGGTCCCGTTCAGTCCACACGAGTTCCAAGGAAAGATGTAGGGATTAATTTCCTTTATAGTCTAGTGGTCTACGGCGTTCACCAGGAAAGTGAAAGGACGTGGGCTCGATTCCCCGCAAAGAGCAGTCGAGTTTTCTTTCCAAAAATTCATCTTCGCAACAGCCAGTTTTTAAAAAAAACCTTCGTATGGTAGCGGTGAGAGTGACGTCATACATGAACATAATCCGCTAATTAGCTGGTTGCAAAATTTTAAACTTGAAATTAAATTTCAAAATTTTTGAAGAAAAATATTACAGGTATAATCAAAGAAACAAAATTAAAATTACATGTCGATTTTTGAAAGGGCCATCCGAATAGGGATGAAGGAATTTCACCACCGGTACGTTTCGGTCCTGGATTTTTCGCCTCCGACCTTATGCGTGAGCGACCAGGTGAGCGTATGAATGTGCTTTCCACTTTATTGTCCCAGAGATGCGCTCAGCATCTGGTCCTTGCTCATGATCGTATACGTGAAATACCAATTAATTAATCATTATGTCCTCAAGTCTGATTATTTCTTTACAGCTATAACAGATCTGTTACAGTATGGGCGACTGATCGTAAAAGTGACTATGGGTGAGTGACAGGAGGAGTAAATGAGTCAGCGACTAGTACGAGTTACCGAGTGTGTAAGATTAATTTAAACCCTATCGATGAATATCAAAGCCACACTTTTTGAAAAGGAGGTCGATCTCCTATTTAAAAATTGTGACTATAGTTTATACCTCCCTAAGTTACTATCGGTGTGTGATCGTAGAAAAGTGCGAGTGACTGTATGGGGATTGCCCGAGTAGTAAATGATAGTAACCGATTCGGTCAGCCAGTCCGAGTGGGAAGCGTGGTCCAACCCCCCCCCCATCCCGGGGTAAATGGCTTACATCCCACCACGGACAGAGCCTGGACTATGACTGGCCTTTAAGTCTAAGAGTGATTGCATGGTTGCGTTAACTTGATCACTCACCCATAGTTTCTTAGGCTTTTATTACACTATAAAATTTTGATAATTCTTTTATAAAACTTGAAAAATCTAACAAATAAGCACATCTGTTACATTCGAGCGAACTTAGCTGATCCGCGCCCCCCCCCCCCATTGATTGAATTTTTCAAGTTTTATAAACGAGCTTTTAACAAACTTTTATAGTGTAATGCCAGCCTTAGGGAGGTATTCACAAACAGGGGTTTGTGACTAGTCAATTTTTATATAGAAGATCGTCACGGATTGGTTCAGTTCAGATTTTTTACCAATCCGTGTCTATGGCTGGGATTACACTATAAAAGTTCGATAAAATTTCTTTTAAGGAATTTCAAAAATGCAACCAATACGCGTCTCGGTTACATTTGAGCAAACGTAACCGAGACGCTTATTGGTTGAATTTTTCAAGTTTTATCAAAGAGCTTTTACAAAACTTTCATAGTGTAATGCCGGCCTATCTCCTTTCGGAAAAGTGTGTATAATTTTAACAATGTTGGTGAATACCACCCTTGCATACTCGTACTACAGTGACCGTATGCAAGTAAATGTGTGACTACGGTTGCGTAGATGACCACACGAAGGGCCGAGCACCTGTATGTTTGAGCGAGTGATCGTATGCGTGGTCAAATTGATTACAAAGTTAATGAGCGAGATACATAAGCCCCGTTCACTTGTGGAAATATTTCGGTAGCATTGGGAGTTTTAGCAACCGCTTGACTTTTTTCCTTCGTAAGAAAAGAAATTGGGAGCAGTCATTGGTGAAAATTCTTTTGAAGATGGTTTTAAACCATTTCCCATTCCCATGTGAACGGGGCTTAAAAGTCTCAGATGTCAGGGGTAAGCGAAATGCGCCAGGGGCGAAATGTTCCGAATATCACTTACATTAAAAAAACCATATCAGTTATTTTTTTACTCTCACGAGCAAATGTAATGATAGCACTATTTCGCAAAGGTGTCTTGATAGCAAATAGCAGTAATGTTTGCCAAGCTGTGTCTTCGTTAGTTTTGGAAATGGTTCCAAATCTGAACACACAAGAAATGTTCTAAATCAGAAATTTTGAAATTCTTTTCTAATACGTGCTCCTGATCGCCTTCCAATAACAAAATATACAATTTCAATCAAAATTACCGTCATTTCAATAGAATTATCAAAAAGCAGTTGATCTGCTATCACTAACAGAAAAAAATCTTTTGCAAATACAGGGTGATTATAAAAAAACTATCCCGACATGTGGCTTCTATCATACCATTCACAGAAACAATGAAATTTTGGCATAAGGTATTTTGAGGTATGCGCTCAAGAATGATATGGAAAACAACAGTGTCACTCTAACAGTTACCGTTACAGTGAGAAAATTTCGAAAATATCAAATGGCAACACCAAGTTTTTTGTATTGGAATGCGATCTCCATTGTGAAAACCCCTAAATAGCGTTCGAACGGCAACTGTAGCATGAAAATCACCGGCGGTAGATAGGCTAAAAGTGAGGACAACCAATAAGGACAGAGAAGCAGCATAAAATAAAGCATTTGATTGTGTTTCACAAATTTTCCACATGACCTTGTGGAGGACTAATCAGGCTGGGATCTCAGCCGAATGAAACGAACATTAATGCTCTGGTGCACGGCAAAGTCCTTTTTACTTTTTCCTTGCCTAGCTCCGGGGATTTTCGTGCTACAGGTGCCATTCCAACGCTATTTAGTGTTTTTCAGTATGGAGATCGCATTCCAATACAAAAAACTTGGTGTTGCCATTTGATATTTTCGAAATTTTCTCACTGTAACTGTAACTGTTAGAGTGACACTGTTGTTTGCCATATCATTCTTGAGCGCATACCTCAAAATACCTTATGCCAAAATTTCATTCAGTTTCTGTGAATGGCATGATAGTTAGGGGCCCCATATGTCGGGATAGTTTTTTTATAATCACCCCGTACATGTGAAAACTGCACGCGAGACCGGGATTACACTTTCACATGAAAAATGAAACCCATTAGCGTACCGGTTACATTTGAAAGAACGCAACTAACAGGCTTATTGGTCGTTTTATTTTCAAATTTCGTAAAAGATATTTTATCAAAGTTTTATAGTGTTATCTCCGGCCTGGAAAAGACATGAAATATAAATTTTTCATAAAGAGTGCTTTTCCGATGCTGGGTATATGCGGCGTTCCTAACCTTTTCAGCGGCAATCCAGAGATATCTCGTCAAACTTGATTTCATCTGCATTTCAGCCAACCCAAAATATCTCTTCCTCTGAAAACACGTTCAAGTTGCTTTTACAGTAGTGTTTTTCAATCTTCCTCTCCCCCCCCCCCCCGGAAAAATAAAATCGATGCGAGGAGTCAATTTGTTTTGTTCGGGGGGGGGGGCAGTTATCAGCTCGCAATTGGGTAAAAAATTGAAAACAGGGAGGAGGTTTAAAAGGTTTCGCAATTTCAAATGTGGCAGTTCGGAAAAATTTTAAAAATGCTTAAAGGGTTAAACGGCTATTAGAAATGGCAACTCCTTCAAAATGTCAGCTTTTTCAATGAAGTAGGCATTCTTCCGATTTTTAGCAGGTGCAAACAGGGATACAGAAGAAAAGCTTTCCATTGATAAATCAACTTTACAAAATATCGGGCTTGCCAATGCCGAAGATTAGAGGCTTTTATCGAGCCGAGATATCTCGTCATTCCCATTTATAGGGCTAAATGGATCGATCACTCGGGCATGATCACATGCAGTACATACCTTTATTCATGTCTTTAAAAATAACAAGTTCATGTCAAGATGACAATAAAATATATATATACGATCAAATGGTAGAAAGTGAATATGAGCATCAGGGATCGAAAGTTGAGCACTCGGAGACATCGCAGTCGACGAGAAGACAATCGGAACTCTCGTCGATGACGGTCATCGTCCAGAACTCGTAGTCGCTGCTGAATTGGTTCTGGGTCTTCGTCGATTTCGAGTTGGAGGCGTTGCCGCGTTTGGACACCTGCTTAGAGGTCGGTTTCACGGCCTTCGCGTCGACTGAATCCAAACGCTCTTTCTTCGAACCGGACGCGTTACTTCTGTACCAATGGCAGAAGATCACCAGAGCTATCAGGAATGCGCAGAACATTATAAAGGCGACCACCACCCTGAAAAATAGCAACATACACACGCACTTTATGTTTCTAAAACTTCTTTTCGGAGAGGTGACATTTTCTTGAATTTCTAAAAATATACACGATGAAAAGGGGTCTCACAAAAACGCGATCTGGTAAACTTTTTCTAGAATTTACCAGGTAGGGCCTCAGAAACACCACATGGTGGGGGCCCATGATGGTCTTAGGACGTCCCTGCCCGATGGACTACAAAAGTTGAATCTAGTTGAAATCTAAGGGACCCGTGGCCTCGAAGATACAACCCCGATCAAGGGCAGCTTGGTTGCTCCCATCTTTGAACAGAAATCCAGTTCGTCCTGGATTGGGGTATGCAGTGAAAGTTTGTACGGATAATATCGGTGGATATTCCGCATGTTCTTATGCGCAGTTGAACGAGGCCTATCCAACGCCTGTGCTACACGCCTTACACTAACTACTACCAAGAGAATTTGACGCTCTGTCCTCTTCCACCTGAAGCGAAACCTTCTGAACAGAGTCTATAGAAACGAGTTTTCATCCTCTTCCAGGACGAATAGCCAACGATCCTGTGGTTACAGATTTTATCATACTCTGAAGGTTTTTAACATTCATTGGACTTTTCCAAATCCTTGTCAGATATTTCCGTAGAGCAGTTACCGCGGAATTGATGTTTTGGTGAAACAATTTGACCCTCGTATATTCATCGTCATTCTGAGAAGCACATTGAGAAACAAGATCTCCGCGCATGTTTCTAGGTTTTATAACAGCTGCTGCGTAACATGACAAATTTACTACAGGTATTCAAAGTGAAACGCATTCTGGTGGCAAAGCAAATTTCCATCACTTCATGAAGTCCCCAAAAAATTTTGCAATTGTCTGATGATTGGTAGGCTACTTCAACCTACCGTATTTGCCTGTAGGCTACTTTAACTCTTTGCGGTCGAGCCGTCACAGTGGCGGCGTTCGCAAGTCGTCTTAGAAGTCGGTGCCAGCATGCCATTAATGATCGCCTGGCAAGCGTCATGGCGAACAAAACCTAGCAGTGATGGTAACTCGTGGGTAAAATTTACCAAAAGGCAACACATTTTTCGGGAGAAAAAATATGTTTTGGGAGGTTTTCATCAAATAAGATTTTTTTTTCAATTTTGTGCAAAGCTTTTCTAAAGCTAAATACCGTACTTGGCTAGATATTTTTACCTATAGATGGCAGCACATTAATTCTGAATTTGTGGAGAAAAAAAAATCACCTTATCAGTTCTGCCCCTCTGAATCCTAACGCATATTGGTGGGATCAATCAGACGTACATGGAGGGAGGAGACCTTAGTGGGGCTCGTGCCACCCCCGACGACCAAAACAATTTTTAATGCAAAAATGCGACTCATTTAGAGATCTCTCGAGTGACATGTGACGTAGTTTTAGAGCACTTAAGTAGCCCCCAATTCGGTTAAACATCACTCAAGTTACCCGCGGCACATTCTCGGATTATTTAAGTGATCCGCGGCATATAATTACGGATCACCGGCACAGTTTCAGATCACTTGGATCCGCGAAACATTTAGAGATCACTAAAGTGGCTCTGTAGGGAACTTATCAATAAGGGGGGGGGGTGATGTTACTTCAAGTGCCCACAAAGTTTTTTGGGGCATCGAGTAAGATGCCATTTAGTATTGGAGCGAGACCGGTAGCAAACCCCACAGGATATTTCACATTTTCATAAAGGTTGGTTGATGACGTAAGCATTATCTAAACCCTCCCCCCCCCAACCCCCGTCATCAAAAGTCAGCAAATCGGAAACCCCCTTCCCCCATCGATGATGACGTAATACTTGAATGGCCCCTAAAGTGAAGCAAAGGACTTCGCAGAAACTCAACAAACTCGTTTCTGAATATGGTGAGAAAGTGCTCCGAACAGATAAACAATATTGCTTTACAAACTGTGCCGCAACACACAGGGCCGTCTTATGAGTATCATGGGCCCCCGGGCCAATTGATTTTTCAGAGGCCCTACCAAACAAATTCTCAAAAATTTCAACCAGATCTCATTTTGGTGAGGCCCCTTTTCGCTTGAGGCCCGGGTGGGCCCATGCCTTAAGACGGCAATGGCAACACATCAACTCCGAAAAGCAGATGAGGTTTTCAGCGACTAGAGAGCGCGAAAAACAAAAAGTATTAAACGTTGTGTTTCGTGCAGTAACTGTATGGCCGGGATAACACTATAAAAGTTTCATAAAAGTTAATTTACAAAACTTGAATAATTTAAACCAATAAGGTTATCGGTTACGTTACAGAAAATGCAACCGATAGCCTCATTGATTGAATTCCTTCAAGTTTTATAAATGAAATTTTATGGAACTTTATTTTTTTAGGCAGGTATTACACTGTTAAAGATAATTGTAGCTCGCGGCTTCATGCACAGTGACGTCTTAATGCATGGGCTTACCGGGGGCACGGGCCTCAAGAGAAGAGGGGCCTCAGAAATAAGAGTAGTTGAATTTTTCGAGAATTGACCAGGTAGAGGGCCTCATAATAATCACTTGACCCAGGGGTCCCCCCACGATGCTCTTGAGACGGTCCTGTTCGCGCAGAGTTCTTTATCATGGTAGTGAGCCTTTTACGACATAAAATCTGACTCGCCGTTCCATCCTTCGAATAAGTGGATTTCAGCTTGATCCACATCTGCAGGGCAGACCGTTCTTCACTCATGGACATCAACACCTTGTCGAGTCATCAGTAACTCATTAACTCTTAAATTTTCATCAGAAAATTGTTATCACAGAACTGCAACCCCCCCCCCATCCCCTGAACAGTGAGAGTTACAGCTTTGTAGTAAAAGCGAGCCTAAATCAGGCATTTCCAACCCGTTTCTCGCGAGCTCCACGGTGCTCCCTTGAATTACCCAGAGTGCTCGATGTTAGTGTTCGATCTTGTGCTCGCGAGCACTTCAACGTCCCAATCAAATACTTTTTGTGCAAATTGTATTCAAGGTTTAAAATCCCGATTTCATTCAAATGTGCCGGCCAAAGGGTGCTCTTATTTTGATGACGGGTAACAACCAGGGCTTGCGATTAGAAAAAAGTTGAAGACCTCTGGCCTAAATGGATGATAGCCACGGCCGTAACTAGAGGAGAAAGCAGACGGGTCTAGTGCCCGGGCACTGGACTAGTGGGAGTGGGAGACGAATTCACTTTTTTTAACAGCGCCTTGTACATTTCGTACGGGCTCAGCAAAATGCGTGCTTGCACCGGCTGACGAAGCATCTAGTTGCGTCCCTGATCACAGCACTTATTAGCAAGAGGTTTATGGTAGAAAAAGAAAAAAATAGCCATCCGTAGCTCCCGCCCTGGACCACTATTACTCACTTCAGCAAATATTGATGAGCTATATGCGCCCGGACAGTAGCACGGTAACAGGGAGGCCGTTCAAGTATTACGTCAGCACATTTTTAGCAATTTTTGACCCCCCCCCACCCCTCCAAAATTTCGTCAGCACTGTCCCCTACCTCCTAACGCATATTGGGACCAGAGACTTACGTGGGGTATAGGGGAGGTAGGACCGCCAATCCTCCCCCTTCCCAACCGATCAAACATTTTGATGCAATTAAAAATTTTTAAAAATTTCATTTAAATAAAATACCTGTTATTACAATGAATCTTAATGTCAATGCTGTTTCAAGGCAAATAACTAAATTTCTCTTAAGAAATTCATTGCTACCCACCCTCTGAGGCCATATAAACGCTAAACCCATGGTTCCCCGGTGGTCTGCGGCCGTACGAGTCCACGTTAATAACCTTCGTGGTTATCTGAGGTCACCCGCCATCTCATGCCCAATTTTATAAAAATGCCACATTTGCAGATCGCTTTAAGTGACCCGTTGCACAATTCCAGAGCGTTTAAGTGGCCCGTAAGACATTCACAGATTACTTACGTTACCCACGACACCGTTCCAGAACACTTAAGGGGCCATTCAAGTATTACGTTATCATCGATGGGGGGGAGGGGGGTTTCCGATTTGATGACAAGGGGGAGGGGGTTTGGATAATACTTACGTCATCAACTACCCCTTTTTGAAAATATGAAATATTCTTGATAGCATCTTACTCGATGCACCAAAAAACCTTTCGGTAGTTTGTGGGCACTTGAAGTGACATCTCTCCCCCCCCCCACCCTTTTATTGATAAGTGCCCTACAGAGCTACTTTAGTGATCTCTAAATGTTTCGCGGATCCAAGTGATCTGGAAATGTTTCCGGGCCGCTTAAGTGCTCTGGAACTGTGCCACGCATCACTCAAATGATCCGTGATTATATGCCGCGGGTAACATGAGTGATGTAAAACCGCACTGGGGGCCACTTAAGTGCTCTAAAACTACGTCGCATGTCACTCAAGGGATCTCTAAGTGATTCACGGATCGTTTAAGTGTTCTGGAACCGTGTCCCGGGTCATTCAAGTGATCTGAAAATGTTCCACGGGCCGCTTAAATGTTCTGGAATTGTATCACGGGACACTTAAGCGATCTGTAGATGTGCAGCTTAGTTCACTTTTTTTTACAAAATTAGGTTTGAGGAGGGCAGGCCGCATCTGATAATCCCCAGGGCCATATTTGGTCCGCGGGCCTTTATGCGATTTATATGACTTAGAGGGTGGGTCGCAATGAATTTCTTAAAGATAAATTTTGACTTCATAGCCTTCAAATAACATTGAAATTAACAGAAATTGATTATAACAACATAAAAAGGTATTTTCTTCCGAAATTTCAATTAAAAAATATTTGTTTTGCATTAAGAAAATAAAGTTTTGATCGTGGGAGGGGGCACGAGCCCCCTTATGCACCCTCCTCCTATTAAGTCTCTGACCCCACCAATATGCGTTAGGATTCAGAGGGGCAGAGCTGATGACGAAATTTTGCTGACAAGGGGAGGGTCAGAGTTTTGCTGACTTTTGCTAACAAGGGGCGGGGGTGGTTAAAAATGGCTAAAAAATTGCTTACGTAATACTTTAACGGCCCCTAAGCGGTCCGTGGCACATTTTACTCGCGAGCACTGTTTGTACCCATCACAGAAAGAAAGAGCACCCTGATGGCAAGTTTGGCATACGGATTGTATGAAATCAGGACTATTTCAGTCCTTGAATGCAATTTGTGTGCTCAAGGTGTTTAATTATAAAGTCGACCAAGTGCTCGTTAGCATCGAGCACCCTGGGTGCTTCGGGGAGCACCATGGTGCCGAGCAACGGGTTGAAGATGCCTGGTATACATTGACAACGATATGCTATGGATATTCAAAACAGATTTAAAATTTCATGTTAATGAGATCTTAATAAAAAGATTTATTTACTTCAAAAACAATCTTGCCTTAAGGGCCCCTGTCCAGTGGTAACTAAAGGAACAGAAAAATCTCCCGTTATAAGAATCAAAATGGCTGAACCAAACGCGATTCTTATAAGCAGCGGCTACTACAATTCAATGGAGAAATCGAAGAAATTTTCAATATTCAACACGATTCCGATCGACATGGAGACAAATCTATCACATTTATAGATCGCTCAAGTGACCGTGCCACAATTCCAGAGCGTTTAAGCGGCCCGTGGCACATTTAGAGATTTTTTGACTTACATGTGCCACCATTTTAGATCCCTTGAGTGACGTGGCAAAATTTTAGATCACTTGAGCGGGCCAGTGCAGTAACTACTTCACTCACGTGCCCCCCCCCCCGCACATTCCCAGATTACTAAAGTGATCCGCTGCATAATTACGGATCACTTGAGTGACACGCGGCACAGTTCGAGAGCATTTAAGTATCCCGTGGCAGAATTAGAGATCCCTTGAGTGATATGTGGCACAGTTTTAGATCACACTTAAGCAGCTCCCCCTCCCCCATTGTAGTAAATACATCCCTCGAGTTGCTCGCGGCACTCTACCAGATAAGTGATCCGTGGCATAATTACTGATTACTTGAGTGACGCGCGGACCACGACAAATTTCCAGAACACTTGAACGATCCGCGGAACATTTAGGGATCACTAAAGTGGCTCAATAGGGAGAACGTTAAATTATTTGTTTAATTAAAACCCCGGTAGCGATTTAAAGAACGGGCTCTTACGTGGCATTTTCGTTAAAGTATTCCATCAGGGGGCGCTGACGTCTCTCTTCAAATAAGGTCTTCACTTAGACTTGGCAAAACACGATCCAAAGTTTCGAGTCCTCACGCAACCAAACAAGTTCCCGAACTGGTCTAAAATATCTTATCTCTTCCAATGCAACAACTAATTTAAGGTCGACTTTTCCCTGACGAAAATGGGAATTATGGGAGAACTGATCAGCCAATCAGAAGACATCACTGGAGGAGGTAAAAGATTCGCCACCTTGCGGCGGAATGATTAACAGGGTTTACGGAAATTTCGCCTGTCCTGACAGTGTGAGTGACCAAGTAATTGGGTTAGTGGCTTATGAGTGACTGACTGAGTGATTGTGTGAGTAACCAAGTAATTGAGAGAGTGACCGTGCGAGTGACGATATGAGTAGCGAACTACGCAGGTGAGTGACCGTCTGAGTGACTACATTCACTTGGTCTGTCATACGGTCATATATTGCCACTCATTCATGTGGTCACCCACCCGCTCATTTATTCACCCATACGATCACTCACCCCTTCAATTGTCACAACTAATACTCATACGTTCACCAATTTGACACAATATGGTCACTCATACGGTCAATAACTAGACCACTCATACAGTCACTCACTAGTTCACTCGTGGGATCATTTACTTGGTGATCCCTACGGTCACTCACACTCTGTCTCTCACCCGGTCAAGGCAGGTGAAATGTCCGGGTTGAAATTTCCGGAGATTAGCGATTAGCACACCAGCCCCTAGATCCATGGCCCCCACAAAGGGGGGGGCGCTGACAGGGCTCTAGCCTTGGGGCCCGGAACAGTTCTCATCATTTTTTGCTTTTTTCACACTATAAATTAACTGCAGAAGGGGTCCGAGAAAAGTCTGACCGGGGGGGGCCCCCCCCCGCAAAAGATCCCTGCCTAGGGGCCCCGCTCGTGGATGTGGGGCCATCACTGTTTCTCACGGTGTGCGTCGTAGCTCTGTTTTTCAGGGGCGTCACGACCAGCTGGAGATATTCATTTGCGCGTCTATTTATGCTTTAAAATGGTTCTTCTATAAGTACACAGACCAACAATTCACCGACAACAGTTCGACACGAGTCAGTGAGCTAGTAAGTGAGTGAGAGTGACAGAGTGGTTAGTGTTGGTGTGAGTGAGCGAATGACAGATTGAGCAACCTCATCAGTTGATGATAGAATGAGTGACTGACAAAGTCAGTGAGTTAGTGAGTGACGCAGTAAGTGAGTGGACCTACGCATTAAATGAGCGAGCTGGAGATCAAGTGAGTGACCATCCTGCTGAGAGAGTGATCCAGTGACATTGTGTGCAGCCAGTCCAATACATTCGTACATCCAGGGATCCTTGAGCCATGGGTCGCAATCCAAACTGTATTCACAGGGGCTTCTGAGATGGATCGTACAAATCCGCTTACGTTCCTATTCATAGGCGTACGCAAAATTTTTCTAAAGGGGGGGGGGGTTACATTTTTACCTCCACAATAACGCTATAATCTCGGCTTGAGGGGAGGAGGGGGGTTAAAACCCCCAAAAAAAACCCTTTTGCGTGCGCCAATGGTCCTGTTAATGCGTCACTCGTTTCACTAACTTCGAAAAACATACCGTCATGGGTCGTGGTTGAAAAGGTTAAGAACCCCTTGATCTATCGCGATGTTCCCTAACGTGGGGCCCCACCAGAGAATGGTTTTTTTGTATATTGCGCGCTTTTTCTCTCTTCTTTCTTTTCAGAAGGAACTTCTCAAAGATACCGCCATTTTTTTACATTATTTCAAAAATTTATACTTATCGAACAATTTCTTGGTGACATTTCTTCCCCCGTCTTTCAGTGTTTCAATTGGAAGGGACGGGGTTCAATTCGACATTCAATTCGACCAGGGGTTCTTGCGTTTTGTATTCCGTAGGCAAATTGTGTCAGTAATATGAAGTCCCAGACCCCTCTGTACCAATAAAATGAAGAAAAATGTAGACCACGCAACCTTTACTATATCGCATATTTCATGTAAAAACAATAGAATAATTGTTTTTCATGTAAGTTCACAGACCCCCGCCCCCCCACCAAGTCTTTTTAAGGACTTCTGATTAAGAACCACTGCTTTCCGACAAAGTAAATGACCTCTTTGGCACCCTCGGCCAAATAACAGTTTACTTTTTGAATAACAGGACAAGTAACGGTAGAAAGCAATGTGGGAGGAGGGAGAAAGCTCTCATGGGTGAAGATACGCCCCCCCCCCTCCTCCAGCGTCAGAGGTGGAGGCGACTGATCTAATGTATATATGTATACATGAATTGACATCATCATCATCGTGCCCTCCTACAATAATGACCGGCCGCTGTGGTGGTTGAGCGGTCATAGTGACGGACTCGCATCGCGAGGATCCGGGTTCGAACCCCCACCGTTACCATAGTGGTGGTCGGCTGAAATTGATTTCCTGTGGTTCCCAACTCCGAGGCGCAAATGCGAGCCGATCTCCCAATTAAAAAATCTCGCCACAGAGAGCAACAGGCCTACAACGATAAATCATTCAATCATTACACTTCGCTAGTAGTTAGAAAAACTGGTGGCAGATGGCAGCACTGCACATAACAAGCATTACATAGAAACAAACTTCAGGCCAGGTTTCACTACACGTACATTCCAACATATACCAACTCGTTAGAGGTTCCGCAGAGAGACATGGACGAAGTACATGTCTGGTTTAGTAGTAGTAGTAGCAATAATGACCGTGCTCCCCCCAGACTTCCAAGTGTATCTCCGCCTATGGGGAAAGATCTTGTGGTCCTACCATGCCCCCCATGCTTATAGAAGGACATCCGAGAGAAACTGACGTGTCTAGTACTCGTGATTACTACAGGTGTCCATTCCGAAAGAGCGCGTGCGCGCTAGAGACAAATATCATGTTCGAGAATCCATATATTTAATTAAGAGCAGCTAGCAGCAATTGACGCACAGAATCGGAAGCAACCGAAAGGTTCATGGTTCGAATCCCACCGGTATCGTTTGTTTTTCACTTAGGCCGCGATTACACTCTAAAAGTTTTGTGAAAGCCCTTTTATAAAATTTGAAAAATACAATCAATAAACTGATCGGTTGCGTTTGCTCGAATGTAACCGATCAGCTGATTGGTTGTATTTTTCAAGTTTTATAAAAGGACTTTTAGAAAACTTTTATAGTGTAATAAAACGGAATTACACTCAAAGCTGTTATTAAACGTCCCAACATTCAAGAAGGTGTGTTGGGGGGTCACACACGATGCGCTTGCTGCGGGGGATGGCGTATTGGCCAGCCGCCCCACGCACACGTTTTATTTCTTTTTCGCATAGTAAAATGAAAGTATTCAAACCTCGTTAATGAGTCACTCTTGGGAGAGCAAAAATATGACTTCGTAAGAGGAGTGACTCGTTAATCGGAGTAAAGCAAGCCATAGCTGTAGCAATTCCTGCCTTAGGACAATTGGCACTTCCGAAAAATGACCCGGTAAGCGGAGTGACGTGTTAACCGGGTGACGCACTAACGAGGTTTGACTGTATTTGAGGTTTTTGTGATAGTATTGTAATCATTTTTCTTAAAAATGAATTTTGCGCAAACGCAATGATATCGCGAATGTAAAATACCGTAATCTCCGAATCTCAGTGTCAGGGGTTTTCCTCTACTTCTATGAACAAGCATCGTTTTCCCTCCGTGTATTCGGAGGAAAACCTCAAGAATCAGCCGAAGAAGTAACTACAGGGAGGTGGGAAATAAAGTTACGGGGACGGGATTCGAACCAAGAACCTTCCGGTTGCCTACGAACCTGTGAAAAGGCGTAGTACTAACTGCTCAACAGTTGCTGTAAGCCAATCGTAATTAAATACAGTCAAACCTCGTTAATGAGTCACTCTTTGGGAGAGCAAAAATATGACTTCGTAAGAGGAGTGACTCGTTAAACGGGGTAAGCCATAGCTGTGCCAATTCCTGCCCAAGGACAATTGGGACTTCCAAAAAATGACCCGGTAAGCGGAGTGACATGTTAACCGGGTGACGCACTAACGAGGTTTGACTGTATATCAATTCTCGGACATCTATTTGTCCCTAATGCGCACGTGGTTTCAGAATGGACACTTATAGTAAGGGGCCATTCAAGTATTACGTAAGCAGATTTTTAGCCATTTTGACCCCCTCAGTGGCCCCCCCCCCTCGTCAGCAGCTTAGAATATTTCATATCTTTAAAAAGGGTGGTTGATGACGTAAGCAACCTTCAAACCCCCCCCCCTCCCCCCCCTGTCATCAAAAGTCAGCACATCCGAACCCCCCCCCCCTCGATGCTGACGTAATACTTGAATGTCCCCTAATCGCGAGCGCTAGACACGTCAGTTTCTCTCGGATACCCTTTTATAAGCATGTGGGGGGGATGGTAGGGCCCCCTGGGTTATAAAATTTAGGGATGCGATGCAAAACTGACTTTTTACATTAAAAAAATTTGGTTATGGAAGCATGAAGTGTTTCTCACGGGTGGAGGTGGGAGTACTGCTCCCTAAAAACTTCTAGTTACTGCCCTGAAGAGGGCAGGGGGAGGGCATTATTATTTTAAAGATCCTTTGGTGGGGCATGACCTAAAAAAGATAACAATTCACCGCTAGGACAATTCGCCGACTAACAATTAATTCATAGACCGGAAGTTCACCGACATCAGCCAATGAGGCAGTGAGTGAGCGAGGGATGACCGAGTGAGTCAGTAATCGATTCGATAGTTAGTGAGTGAGTGACAGAGTGGTTAGTGTGGAGCAAACTAGTGAGTGAGCGAATGATTGAGTGGGCGACGGAGATAGTGAGTGTGTAACAGAGTAAGCAACCTAGTGAGTTGATGATAGAATGAGTGACCTAGTGAGTTAGTGAATGAATGTGTGTAATTAAATGAATGACCTGCGGATTAAATTAACGACCTGGTGATCAAGTGAGTGACTGACCTACAGAGAGAGTGATCGAGTGACATTGTAAGTGACTGACTTGGTAAGTGAATGACCTAGTGAATTAGTGATATAATGAGCAACCGAGTAGGTGAGTGATATAATGAGTGACAGAGCGACCCAGTGAGTGAGTGATAGAATGAATTACCAAGTGGTTGACTGAGTGACCTGATGAGTGAGCGACAGCGAGCTAGCTTTAGTGACAGGCCTGTTTCGCTCATTCATTCACACACACACACACACACACAATCTCATTCATTGACACGATTGTTTGTGTGATCCTTCATTCGCTCGTTCATTCATTCCCTCACTCGTTGACTTGCTAAGTCGGTCATTTATGTACTCTTTCATTCACTCACTCAATCGCTCATTCGCACACTTATTCATAGACTCACTTGATCATTCATTCACTCGCTCATTCATTTACTCAACCGCACATTCACTCGCTTATTCTTTCACTCGCTCCTTGATTTGCTCACTCGATCATTCATTCCTCGTTCACTTACCACTTATGTACTCTTTCGTTCACTCTCTCCATCGCTCATTCGCTCGCTTATTCATTTACTCACTTGTTAATTTGCTCACTCGCGCGATCATTCATTCACTCATGTCAAACTAAGGTCAGTGATTTTTCCTAACGATGAATTTTCCATTCGGCGAATCGTTGGTCGGTGATTTTTCCTATGGCAGTTTCGTTGAAATACTCCGTCAGGGCTGACGCCTCTCTTCAAACAACGTCTTTACGGAACGTACTTAAAGCCAGGTTTTCCTAGAAGCAGGTTTATATAGTGCGTGCAGCGTGAAAACTATGATTGGTCAAAAAACCTGAATTTCAAGTTTTTAACCAATCAGCGTTTTCACGCTGCACACTGCGCTACTGCACACAGAAGGCTTCAACAGCTCGTGCCGCGTGAAAACTCTGATTGGTCAAAAAAAAACCTGAATTTCAAGTTTTTAACCAATCAGCGTTTTCACGCTGCACACTGCGCTACTGCACACAGAAGGCTTCAACAGCTCGTGCCGCGTGAAAACTCTGATTGGTCAAAAAAAAACCTGAATTTCAAGTTTTTAACCAATCAACATTTTCACGGAGCAAAAATTCTACTCATAGGAAAACCTGGCATAAGACTTGGGAAAACGATCCTTAAGGCAGTTCGGATTCAAATTTCCTGATGCAAATTTGCATTATGGGAGGAAAAAGTATCAGTCAATCAGAAGACATTTTCTGAGGAAGAGAAAGATGATAAATTCGCGACCCCTGGTGGTCAGCAATGCCAGCTTGATGTTCACCAGGTCCAGCCAGGGCCTGTTCCTTACATGGACAAACGAGCCACGTGCCCTGAAATTGACTGCCTTTGGTGTTATAGGCACTGGTCTCCCCCCCCCCACGTTCTCATGCCTCTCCCTCAAGGAACGCTGGGAAACTTGTTCTGTATGAGACACGTGTAACCTTTGCAGCCCCAACTGTTCTTTACCAACCAATGCGTTCGATTGTTTCCCTTGTAGACGCCGTCACCCTCCCGGATTACAACGTGGTCGTAGCGATCAGAACAATCTACTGGAAGCAGAGCATCCTCGACTGGGGAGCCGTGATGGTGGCCTGATAACTAGTAACTGCTGGTATTGAAAGACCGGACACACCCTTCGGTCGGTCTCCTGGAGCAGGGTTCTCAACCTTTTGTGTTCCGCGGGCCCTTTGTGCCGATGAGACGAAAGCCAAGAACCTCGCTCCTGCCAAGAAGATGGCCACAGACCCACTTGGTCTCATAACGTCACTCAATCATATGATCACTTGCATCAGGCCCGTCATTTAGGGGCGGGGGGCAACGGCCCCCGCCCGGAAGAAGTTTGCCCCCTCCCTGGAAAAAGTTGAAATGACGGCCCTGAGAGAGAGAGAGAGACTTGCATGGTTTCTCACTCACTCACCTGGTCACTCATACGGTTCCCCTCACTCACTTGGCACTTATATTATCACTCACTCACTCATTCGGTCTCACCCACCTAAGTTGTTCCCTCATACACGGCCGCTCACTTATACAGCCAATCGCTCACTCGGTCGGGCGAAACGTACGGGAGGGGAGCGAAATGTCGGAGATAAATTTCTCGGATCCCAGGCAATATAACTGGTGGCAGATGAGACAACACACACTTTTCAATTTTACCAACCCTGGTATACCCCCTACACACTCAGCGGATTCACCCGTAAGTGTTGAAGCAGGTACGGATCCAGGATCCATAGCAGGGCAATCACCCTTTTCCTAAGTACCAGGAATACAATGAAAAGTATTGGTTCTGTCCCGTAATATGCGTGACGTATATTCAACGTACGCCCTTCACCTTCACCGATTCACCCTCCCCGACCAACACCTTCTATAGTAGGCCTTCGTGCGAAGCTCGTGACGTCACTGAAGAAGGTCATCTCGATTATATCTATTGGATATACTACAAAAAAAGGGTAAAGATGACGCACGAGTTGACCTGCTATATCCAATGGATATAGGTGAGATGACCTTCTTCGGTGACTGAACGAGCTCCGCGCGGTAGACCCTATACCCGCGCATGTGCAGAAGCCATTGAAATTCGATACCTCTTCATACGCATCTGTATTTAATGTCGGAATCTTGTACAATTTTCTATATACGAATGTCTAGACCTATCGATAGGTTGTCTCGTGTGAGTGTCTTTTAACTGCAAAATCTTCCTGTATATATACGACGTTCGTCGCCACTCTTCATATCACGGGGAACGTCGGATTCTGGGTGATCCCGCAAACTCCGTGGCCCTTGTTCCGGATGAGGCACATGTAACCTTTGCAGCCCCAGTCGGTGCCCCAACTGTTCTTTAACAACCAATACGGGCGATTGTTGCCCTTGTAGATGCCGTAACCCACCACGAGGACGGCGTGGTCGTAGCGATCGGAGCAATCCTCGGGATCGAAGACTCCACCTCGATATTGCTCGAATTTTTTCAACGACGAGTTGATGACGATCGCGATCGGACCTACTCCATAAACTGCATTCCTGAGGGCGGTTTCGTTTCCCGGAGTTACCATGAAGAACGCGCTTGCCGTGGCTCCTACCTTCGAGCGATCGAACCTGCATTTGCCGGCTTTCGCCTGGTATGGGTAGGACTCGTTGGTGTCGATGCCTCTGTTCTTGATGATGTAGTTGTAGACAGTCTGCGGCAACCCGCCTGAGCAGCCGTCCTCTTCGGAGCAGTCGATGGCGTTCTGGACGCTCAGTTCCTTCAACTCGTGCTTGTACTTGGCCCATTGGCCCTCCAATGCTCCCAATGATACGATCGCGTAGCAGCTCCGGCAATCCCCCTGGTACATCACCGGCGTCACTAGGCCGAGTTTCCTGTAGTCTACGTCTCGAGCAGGTTTCTCGGACTCCTGGTTGTTGTGCTGGTACAACGGCAGGACGGCGTTCTTCGTCCCGTTCGACTGATTTTCGTCATTTGTTGGCGAGACGCACGTACGGAGACGGCCGAACTCTTCGTCGGACAGGTCACTGAAGCCGTTGAGACCGAGCCAGTAGGTATGCTTGCCGAGTTCCGCTTCGATGTTGTGGTTCACCACCATTTCCGTGTTTCCTCTGAGATAGGCCGATCGCTCGGACCAATCCTTCGATGCATCGCCGTAGGGCTTCTTGAAAGCGTCCCTGTAAGCAGACCAGACATGGTCCAGATCGGCGTTGAACGCGTTCGAGGTCCTGGCAGCAGTACATAAGATGAGCAATAAGATCCAAATCATTTTTCTCAGAATTTCGGGAGAACCTGCCGCAAATGGAATGCACGGCATTCTTGGAAGCAACACAATGGCGGTATAATTTCGATGCCTGCACGCCCTACCCGATACTTTTCATTCCGAAACTGATAACTCCTTTTAATCGGCTGAAAAAAATTCAACGTTTTTCAAGTCTTTTCTGTACGTGATTCCGATAGGCGTATTTGCCGCTGTTTAGAGTGATCATAATCAGGATCGGATACTCGCATCGCGAGGATACGGCGTGAATGTAGGCCGAGCTCTAAATGTAGACCATTGGAGCCGTGAATGTAGGCCATTAGAGCTCCTCCAATGTAGGCTATTGGAGGCGTGAATGTAGATCGAGCTCTAAATGTAGACCATTGGAGGCGTGAATGTAGATCGAGCTCTAAATGTAGACCATTGGAGGCGTGAATGTAGGCCGATCTCTAAATGTAGACCATTGGAGGCGTGAATGTAGGCCGATCTCTAAATGTAGGCCATTAGAGCGCCTCCAATGTAGGCTATTGGAGGCGTGAATGTAGATCGAGCTCTAAATGTAGACCATTGGAGGCGTGAATGTAGGCCGATCTCTAAATGTAGACCATTGGAGGCGTGAATGTAGGCCGATCTCTAAATGTAGGCCATTAGAGCGCCTCCAATGTAGGCTATTGGAGGCGTGAATGTAGATCGAGCTCTAAATGTAGACCATTGGAGGCGTGAATGTAGGCCGAGCTCTAAATGTAGAAAACTGGAGGCGTGAATGTAGGCCGAGCTCTAAATGTAGACCATTGGAGGCGTGAATGTAGGCCGAGCACGATGTATAACGAACTCTTCGTTAAGAAGCCTCGCCACAGAGAACAACAGGCACACAACGGTGCATCGCTTATTTCATTACACTTCATTCATAATTCGAAAAAAGTGATGGCAGATGGCAGCACCACACATAACAAGCATTATACAGAAACAAACTTTACGTTAGTTGTCACAGCACGTACAGGCACATTCCAACACGTAACAATTCGTTTGAAGTTCCGTGGAGGAATATGGATGCAGCTGCATGTGTGTGCCGTTTATAGTGGTGACATGTGTTTGCGGCTGTGCGGTCGTGTGGGCATCCAAATAGATTCTCACCGTGAGGATCCAGGTTCGAACCCCACCCGAGTGGCGAAGTGGTAACATGCTTGTCTTCCACTGTGAAGGTTGCCGTCAAGGTCCATGGTTTGTAACCCAACAAAAAAGAACATCAGGAGAAGTTCTTTACATATCGAGCCTAGGGCAACCACCGATAGATGGCGCATTCATTTCCCACCAAACTTCACTAGTTGGAAATTGTCTATATGACTAAAGCTGGCGTGTGGTAAAAGTAGTAGGTTCGAACCCCGTTTGGCGGCACAGTGGTGGTCGACAGATGTTGGTTTTGAACTTCAAAGTGCGAATGTGTGAGTTGGTCTCCCATTAAAAAAAATTTTCTCCACAGAGAGCAGCAGACCATCAACATGATTCTTGTGTATGACGTAAAAATTCAAGCATTTGCCATCTTTACTTTCAAATATGGTACACAGATGGCAACACCAGCAAGGACATGAAACATATACTGCACGATCCTGACAACATAAATACGTGGAACAGCTTCGGTATAAGGGACACGCCAACTTGGCGACTTTTCTCCGACGATAAGTCGCCAGCGCCGGCGCACTGTGATTCCGTTGCCTGCTGGGTTGTCGTTGTTCTAGAATGTTCTTAGTTAAAAAAAAATACAGCGAGATGGCGCTGGTGGTTGTGTATGGCGCTATTGTTTCTATATAGTGCGTCTTTTAAAACTTTCACCCATTGCTTCTTGGGAAAGCTCCCTATTCCCCGCCATTGGCGATTTTTCAGCAATTTCAGCGGTAGTTGGCAACTACTTGCCTTTGAAAATATTTTCTGCTGTAATTGGCAACTTTGAATATTTTTTTGGATGTATTTAGAAACTTATAACTTGCATCTGACAATTTTTTTTGGTGATATCCCGCATGGATTCCGATTTTCTGCTTCCCGTATTTTCATGAAGTAAATATGGTAAGCCTAGGTATTTATTGTGTTGTGTGTATCGATACTTACTTTTCTACCAGAACACTTTAGGCGGGTCGAAGCCTGCCCATTACTAGGTTATTGAGTGATTGTACTGCGTACGAACCATCAACGGATTTACATGTATTAGCTTTTCAAACGATAGACGACTTAGGTCGTGAATACTTCTTTTTCATTGCGGCTTCTTTTTCATTTGGCGGTACAGTGTTCATTCTCAAAAAAGATGCATAACGAAATTATTTAAACGTTCGTACCTCAAGAATTATTCAGAATATACTGCAGTGTATTGTACGTCTGCAGGTAGATCCAATTAAGATAAATCTAATGATGCCTGGGCTGACCATGTTTGCTCGATAAAAATACAGGATATTGAGCTTCGAAATACGAGATATTACCAATTGGCACCAAAAATGATGCCAAAAGAGTAAGCAAAGTTATTAACTCCTGCTATAATTAGGGAAAATTCAGCATTCGCGGGAAATGAAGAGCTACTGCAAATCCGGACCGTCATTTCAACTTTTCCCGGGGGGGGGGGCAATGTATGTATGTGTGTGTGTGTATATATATATACACACACACACATTCAAACCTCGTTAGTGCGTCACTCTCCGCTTACCGGACACATTTTGGATAGCACAATTATCCTCCATGGGGTTTTAATGTTACTATAAACTCCTGATAGTGAGTCACCTTACTCTGCCTAAGAAGGCACTCTTCGGAAAAGGGGACGTTCAAGTATTTCGTAAGCAGATTTTCAGCCATTTTTGACCCCTTCCCCCTTGTCAGCAAAAGTTAGCAAAACACTGCCCCCCCCCCCCCCTGTCAGCAAAATTTCGAATTTCAGCAGCTTAGAATATTTCATATCTTCAAAATGGGGTGGTTGATGACGTAAGCAACCTTCAAACCCCGCTCCCCCCCCCCCTCGTCATCAAAAGTCAGCAAATCCGAACCCTCCTTCGATGCTGACGTAGTACTTGTATGACCCCAAATTTCCATTCTAATCCGAAATTCTACGTACAATACAATATACACGATGATTCTAATGTTCACTCTTATTACGCCAAAGATTTACCTAACATTTCAAGCAGAAGCTTCTCCCATCTTTCACTCAGGCTTGTTGAAATGTTCCTTCGACATTGTGCGTTTCCTTATTTTGGTATGGTTCGACTGGAATTTTTTTTGAAAAACTGAAATTCGTTTTCTTCTGCATGAATGCGTCAATAAAGAGGCAGGAATCAGAGCGGCAATAACCTCACACTGAGTGGAAGGTGGTGATTGGAGAATGTCATAATTGATATGTCGTTTCACATGAATGGCTACATAGATCAGTCGGCCCCGTCATTGGTGCTGGGGGGAGGAGGGGGCGCGATTGCCCTTTTTCAATCTCACCCCCATATTTCCGGCATGTACCAATTCGTTAGAAATCCCATAGAGGAATGTGTACCAGGTGCATGCACGGTTGAGTCGTAGTCTATTTCTTGCTTGTATTTTATTGTCGCCATAGCAGAGAAATCTTGCTTGCATATAAACAGTCGCATCCCGTTATAATGAAATCCAAGATGCGGGAGAAATCACTTCGTTATAACGAAATTTCTTTATAAAGGAATCCCAGGTGTATGCATTATTCCTATGTAAACGTATCTGGGGGATTAGAAAAGTGTCCGTTAAAACGAGATTTTCGCTATAACGGTATTCGTTAAAACGGGATTCGTTTGTATATGATGTTGAAAAGGGCAAAAGTGCACACACTAATTGCTTCCTTCATTAGATTAGAATTCTCCTCTCCAGCTGGTTGATGCGAAGATAAATCCAAGAAAGAAAATTAGCCTTGTGGGGAATCGAACCCACGTTCTCTCATTTGCCGGGTGAGCACCCTAGACCATTAAACTAGATAGCCAATGAATCCTTTGTCCTTAGAGATCGCGTGCACTGACACTGCCACCAGATGGCGACTTATCCGATACGTCTGTCACGCATGAGAGTAATTATTCGATAAGACCTCTTAAGTGGACCGTAATATTTTCTTTTCTCGACTTATCTCCATAATATCTCGCGGCACTCCTTAGCCGATACCGCGGCACCCTAAGGTGCCGGGACAACACTGGTTGGGAAACACTGGCTTAGCGAGTAGGTCGCAATGAATTTCTGAAAGAGAAATTGAGTCTTTAATATTGAAATAGCATTGAAATTAACAGAAATTTATTTTAATTAAAAAATATATATTTTCATTAAAAAAAATTATTTTTTTGATCGTCGGGGGCCCCAGCCCAATATGCCCCCTCTCCCCGTGTGTGATCTAATCCCAACAATATGGGGGTGAAAAATTTACGGCCCCTATGGTACAAGGTTTCTTGAATCACTCGATGTACAATCAATGGGTCATTCAACATCAAGTAAATGAAAAAAAAATACTCTATTCACAAGATTGAGTGTTGCACAATCGATGACTACATTTATTATGATGTGTTTCCGACCTTCATCATGTTGCTTAATACAATTTGCACATTTTCATTCTTACACAGATTTAATGAGGTTTGGTTAAAAAACAAGCAAACTCTAGACTTTTTCATTATTTGTATTAAAATTTCAAGTCTAACGGTTTTTAGGTTGGTACAACACGTATTATTATTTTAAATCGGTAATTAAGGGCATAGAATTCAAAGGCTTCATACAAAAACTATTTCTTCGCTTTTTTATCGGGGAAACCCTAGTTACCCATCGTAATGCATTGCAAATGCTTAGTGCAGTTATATCTAAGTTTAACTATATATATCTGTATTTTTCTGGAATTTTTTCCGTGCACAAAATACAGTCGAATCCTGTTATAACGAACTCTAATAAACTGGAGAAATCACTTCGTTAAAACAAAATTTCGTTATAAAAGAATTCCAGGTTTTTGCATTGTTCCTATGTAAACTTATCTGGCGGATTAGAAAAGTGTTCGTTAGACCGAGAAACAAAACAGCTATCTTTCTGCACTGTATCTAACGATTCGGTTTATCCAGACCAGACCAGAATTGAACTTTAAGCCGATTCCCAGCCCGCGAGGGCCAACTGCCGGCATAAAAACTGGCCAAGAAGGCCTGTGAAGAAGAAAATGTGTACATGTTTGTAGATAGATATGTGTTTGCATGAATGTGTAGTGTATGTAAAAAGAACTGGTCAAATTGGTGAAAAGTCATGATCTGGCTATAAGCAGGCAAATGTCATCACAGTTCACAGAAGCAGGCAAATGTCATCACAGAAGCAGGCAAATGTCATCACAGTTCACAGAAGCAGGCAAATGTCATCACAGAAGCAGGCAAATGTCATCACAGAAGCAGGCAAATGTCATCACAGTTCACAGAAGCAGGCAAATGTCATCACAGAAGCAGGCAAATGTCATCACAGTTCACAGCACAATCTGCAGCTAGCAACATATATTCGAAGTGGAATGGGGGAAAAAACATCACATGGGAGTCGTGACGCAAAAACCCCAGCTGTAACATCAAAAATGCAATACAGGTAATAAAGTTCTGTTTCAACTCAGTGCATCAGAAATTAATGGGGATTTACTATTGACAAATTTTATGTAAGCAAAACAATCCAAAGTTCAAATTCGGTTTATTAGATCTTCTATATTTCTTTTAACCGACAAATTTACAACATTTCAATATCATGCATACCATACTAGGATACTTTTAATTCAATATCATTAAAGTTAAAAAAAGGAAAAATGAAATTTAAAATTTTCTGATTTAAATCAATGACTTATCAAAAAATCGAATGATTGAAATCAGCGTACCCTGGTTTCCAAGATGAAAAAGAAAAGCACATTGGATAAAAATGTATCACTTGATTAATGTTGAAGCCTACCAAATATAGGTTTGTTAACCTACAAGACTATTGTTCATATAAGAGAAAGGTCGTTCAAGAATTGGAGAACATTTCATCGATTGAAAAATTAAATAGAATTTCTCTTGATGAAAGAATGTTGATAAAAAGGGAAAAGATCCTTAACAACGAAGAGAAGGAAACTAAGGGTGAGAACATGGTACACGCTTGTTTCCCATTCTGCGAGTCGACCCATAGCATAGCTGCCAAGTCTCCCGAATTTTTCGGGAATCTCCCGAATTTTAGCTTCATCGCTCGACCTCCCGAAAAGTTCTTAAATCTCCCGAATTTTTACGAAAATCACAAAAATCCCTAATTGTCC
Organism: Pholcus phalangioides; assembly: GCF_987345545.1. Lineage (NCBI taxonomy): Eukaryota > Metazoa > Arthropoda > Arachnida > Araneae > Pholcidae > Pholcus > Pholcus phalangioides. The sequence continues at coordinate 7,655,978 of NW_028301637.1, forward strand.
CTATACATTTCCTACTTCATTAAAAAAAATCCCCGCTTATGAAAACAATCCCTAAGAAATTTCTTGTGGGACATGAAGCCTCTTTTTTTCCCTTTCGAAATGACGTCACACGTCGTAAATGGGGAAATTCCCTTTTTAAGGAAGTTTTACAAACCCCTTTGATGGTAACAAGAAAGTTGTTCGTCTTATCCTGCAGGGAAATGGTTTAGCAGCCAATAGTCCTGGATAATAATTGAAGATTATAGTGACGCGCATATGGTCAAAATTTCTTTTGTTGAAGTTACGTACGTGCGGTATAACAAAGCATGAATACTGATCAGCAAAAACATATTTAATCAATTTTAAAGATACTTATTCCGATGAATTTCCTTTCATCAAACGTTCCAGAAGAGGGCCGACTTTTCCTTTGTGTTACGGACATAAACATCGGTCATGGAAAGACTGACATCATCACTCATGTGAAATGAAAAAAAAACCATCAAGCAAGTGTCACAAAAAGTCAGTGTTCTTCAAAAAATTGACGGTGTTTTTCTTCATCTTCCGATGATTTTGGGGTCATTCGCGCAGAATGTTTGTTCACATCGTTTCTGATTGAACACAATATTTATTTTTACATCATTGAAGTTTTGGCCTCAAATTTCACTTGTTTTTTGCGTACGAATTTTATTCTCAAGGGTTTTACTTCCATGTGAGTAAAATCCCTATTTTAATTTGACTTCAGTTTTTGAGTAGGGATTTTATTCCCTACGCTTTAACTTTTATGTTTGGAAAATCCCTATTTTATTTGTAAAAATCCCTATTTTATTTGTAAAAATCCCTATTGTATTTATTAGGGAGTGGTTTTAGCATAAAATACGGGTTTGCGCGAAAATCTCCCGAATTTTCATTTTCAAAAGTTGGCAGCTATGGCATAGGTTGTTGTTCATACCCCCAATGTCAGAAACTACCAGGGACCTGCGGCACTTTTGGAAGTTCAACAAAATAGGTGTGATAAGACGAATTATCAGAGATGAGCAGCATTTCAACACTCAAAAGTATTGTATTCACCTGGATTTATTTACTCACTTGCGCTTTTCTCTCAAATTGATTTCCATGTGTGAAAATTTGCAAAAGTAAAACGCCTTCATAATAAATTTGTCACAAAAGCTGCCGCCCCTGTAATTACGCCACCCTAGGCGGCCACCTCATGCCTGACGCCGGCCCTGTATAATATTTAGAACAAAACATAAGACATCTTTATTGATATGAATAATCCGAGTATTATATTTCTCCATATTCCACAATCGTTTTCCAGAACCTTCACTTTTGCGGTTACAATTCTACTGTTCCGGTTATTTTTATCCTCCGAACCATCCACGGTTTTTTGTTGAAATTCTTTACAACTTGACTCTAAAGTTCTTTATAATTGACTTTATAAATTTCGAAGTGCTCTGTATGTACGGTTTAGAAGATATTTGTTCATGAGGGCAACGGGGTAAATCCATCTCCTATCGAGTCTGCGATATCAAAAATGTTGATAAACACTACTATATTGTATCTGTATTCTCGAAAAACGAGTTAAGGGGATAGCGACCACTTTGTAACAACTCTACGAAGTAACTCATTCCACCCAGGCCCGCAGTGTTGAATTCGTCCACAGCCCATTTTGGAATCGGTCGGAACCATTTTGGGAGTTGCTCAGAGTGGAATTTTCGCAGACTCAGTTTTCTAGACCACAGGGATTCCCTTATCAATTCCGGCCCGTATTCGGACAGCAGAAGATCGCATTTGAAATTTTCGATTTCACTTCTGTCATAGTCGAAACACCAATTTAGAATTTCATCTGCTAAATCCAGAATTTCTTGCAAACTGCCACTTTCTAATATGATATCGCAGAGCACTTCCTTGGTCCCGATAACAGATTTCAAGTGTTTCATCTCGTCAACGGAAGAACCGAAACAACAGCGTGCGAAAGACTCGAACGATTTCCAGTCGTAGAAACCTATCACGAACGAACTGGGATCGCCCATGGCGTAGCATCGCATCAACTCATACTTCTTTTCTTCGAACTCATCAAAATACCAGTCCAGAAATTTACCCATACATCCATAATTCCTACCGGCAACGGAATCGTTATTGTCCACGTGACATTCATGTCTCAGATGTTCAGTAGCATCTTCGGAATCGTTGTACGTGTATTTAGCATGTGATATGACTTTCTTTATGATATAGTCTGTTTTTATTTGTGATTTGAATGTCTCTATGTTGTCTTGGTCTGGACGAGTACGTCCAGAAATTGCAGCTTCTCGCGACTGAGTATCCTGCAAATGGATGGCGTATCTGATAAGGTTCTTCGTATGACTTTCTCTTTCAAATCATCGCGAGCATCACGTAATATCAGACACGGAATGGTGACATCGTAGGCATTCGACAGAAAATTCGGTACCCAGGATTCTCCATCAATGAAAGATTCTCTCAATTCAGCGGAACTCGAGCTCCAAATATCCTCTAGTATGGAACTGGTGAAAGGATTGCTCCAATTTATTTCGTCGTTGATCGTCAGCACGAATTGACGGTACTGATAGTCGCTCATCGTGTCCTGTACGGCCTGGAAGATCGGTGCAAAGTAATCCTCCAAAGCAAATTATTTGAATGGCAGCACTGTCACAAATTAGCATCTCTGTTCCATAGCTGGCATTTGCGGCATTACTTTGCACCGATCTTCCAGGTCGTACAGGACACGATGAGCGACTATCAGTGTGATCTGATCGTGTCCGTGCATGCCGCCAATTTCAAAACGTCTCGACCTAAACTTATCGAAACATTCCCAACTTCAAGGTACAGAGACTTTGGCAACTGCAAGAGGGACAATTTCTCCATGGCTTTCTTGTGCAGCTCGTCAGAACGATAAAATTCGCGTCCTTTCTTTTTCACGTGACGTTCTATCACGTCCCTGAGATCAGGTGCTTTCCAGATGTCGACGGCCAAATTTATTATTGATATGTGCTGTAAGGAAGGTACCGCATTCGTGTAGCAACCACCTGGATCCCCATCTTCGTACGGTTTACGGAAAATTCACCGCCAACAATTCACCGCCGGAAAATTCACCGACAACAATTCACCGCCATGCAATTCACCGCTAGGAAAATTCACCGACCAACAATTCACCGCCATGCTATTCACCGCTAGGAAAATTCACCGACCAACAATTCACCACCATGCAATTCACCGCTAGGAAAATTCACCGACCAACAATTCACCGCCATGCAATTCACCGCTAGGAAAATTCACCGACCAACAATTCACCGATATGCAATTCACCGACGACAGTTCGATGCGAGTCAGTTAGCGAGGGAATGAGCGATTGAGTTACTGAGTGAGTGAGTGAGACAGTGAGTGACTGAGTGACCGAGTGAGTAAGTGATTCAGTGAGCGAGTGGGTTACTGATTCAATGAGCGAGTAAGTCAGTCCGTGAGTGAGTGAGCGAGCTGCTAAGTGAGTGAGCGATCTAGTGAGTGAGTGAGCGATCTAGTGAGTGAGTGATCTATTGAGTGAGTAAGTGCCATATCCTAAAGATATGGCGGAAAGTTTAAATAATGACTTTATGAGAAGAAATTCAGATGATACGGATTCGGGTTGCTGGATTTTATTCGTTGGTAAAATGAATATTTGCAGTGGCCCTCACAGGGGGATGCCCGATTGGCTTCCGAGTCAGGGGTCTCGTTTCATTTTGGGGGCACTGGATGAATCTCATTCTTTTCTTTCGTTTAACATTGTAGAATTTTCAACAGCGGAAGCCCGAGATAAATCCAGTGTCTGGGTGCCCCACTAAATATCTGCGTATTGGGTCCCCGTTACTAGATGTGGGCCCTGGATTTATTCGTTATAAAATTGATAAAAATTAAAAATTTTCGTGGACACTCACAGGGGGTATGTCCGACAAGCCTTCAGGTCGGGGCCCCATGGAAAAGTTGACAGGTTTCATTTCGGGTGTCCCTGGATGAATCTCATTGGTTTTCGTTGTTTAACATTGTAAAATTTGCAACACATCGGTAGCCCGAGATAAATACAGTCAGGGCCCCCACTACAATTCAACGAATTGGAGTTTGGGGACCCCCATGGGGAAGTTTTCTGGGGTTACTTGATGAATCACATTTGTTTTTTGTTGCTTTATTATTATAAAATTCGCTTCTTCTGTAAGCTGGTGCTTTCACGTGTCCCTTTCCATAGCACGCTGATGAAGTGAAACAAAATAAACAAGATATGTTATGAAGAGAAAAGGGGTGGGGGGGTTGGCCGCCAAAGGTGGTAGGGGAGCAGAGCCCCCTAGTACTGTATATAAAATACCATGTCCTGACTGATTCTTCATCGCCGAGCCAAAACCGCTGAAGCTGTAAAGTATTTGTATTCACAAATTTTGTGAATATTTTTCACGACGTAAAGACTCACTACTCACTAAGAAATGGTTTTTCCATATTCGACAACCTAAGGGCGTCATAAGAGGGGAGGGGGGGGGGTCAACGTTGAAATCATGCCGAGCCGAAACAGCTGAAGCTATAAATATGACATTAGATCAATATTGTAATATAGGCTCATTGAGAAGGGATTTTTCCAAATTCAACCCCCTAAGTGGGGTTTCAAAAGTTATATGGAGCAATCAGCACTGAGCCGAAGTCGCTTAAGCCATAAATATGAAATTTAGTTAGTATTATATTTTATAATGTACATACACACTAAGACAGGATTTCTGAAAGTTCATCACCCATGGGGGTTATGAGGTGAGAGTAATTTTGAGATTGCAAAAACACACGAGAGCGAAGCCGCGGATAACAACTGGTAATAAAATATAATGCTTACTAAATTTTATATTTATGGCTTCAGGGATTTCGGCTCAGTGATGATTACTCCATATAACCTTTGAACCCCCCCCCCCCTTTATTAGGGGGGGTTGAATTTTGACATTTGACTTACAGTCTTAGACTTAAAAGAACATTCGATTATGTTGATTTAAATATTCTAACAAATAAAAACACTTCTCAGCAGGCAAATGAGGTAATGTACTATATTGGTTTAAAACATATTACTACAATAGGAAACAAGCTGCCATAATAAATGGTAAAATCAGCACATTTGAAATATAATGAAAAGAGTCCCACAAGGATCGGCCCTTGGGTCATAATTATTTCTAGTTTATATTAATGATTTATGTAAAATTAAGTAGAACGGTAAAATAATTTCATTCGCAGATGACACAAGCCTATATGTTGAAGACGGGGGTGGATTTAGAGCTCGCTATTGGTAGGGGTGATTTTACAAATCTTTAAAAATCTAGTCTAGGCATCGGTGACCACATGTCCTGCATTTTGTCTCGTATTTTCCGTGACAGTTCGGTTTTTCTGTTTTTTCTTCTCCATCCAGACTTTTTGAAAAATGTCACGGTTTTACTCGTTTATAGTCGAAGTTTTCTTGAATTTTTTGTTTAATTTTTTGTTGCAATATTACCATATAGAAGTTCCGAAAATTTCATAAAATATCGCATTTCGTTTGAGGGGAAATCTAAGGAGAGCACCTACATCCAGTAGTGGATTGAAATTGGTTGTTGATGATGCCACACCTATTAAAACCAGTATTTTAAATACAGTTAAACTCGGTTATAACGACATCGAAGATTTCGCGGGATTTCGGCGTTATAACCGAGTCTGGCTGTATTGCTTTCACTTTTAGAATATTGTTCTAGAGCTCTTTTAGTTATTTTCTAACATTTACCGGTGATTATGTATGATCCCCACCTCATATTAGTTCACTACGACGCAGTTCGTTTGTAGAGGCCATATAATTATGTCCAACTACTGATGCTGGAAAACAAATTAATGAAATAAAGTGAATATAAAGATAAGTTTAATTTTCTCAATCAGCAAAACTGGTAAAAGAAAGCCATAGCCTCATATTGTTTAAAATTATATGCGTGAGCTCAAAAATCGCATGAAATTATCTCGTTTTAAACATCCAATTCTTGGACATAAAACCTCTTGGGTGACAAATAACATTTTCGAAAACTGAAACTCACGGAACCACAGCTTCAAAAAACGATATAAAAAATGACATTCTTTTTGGGCAATGTTAGAGGAGTATTTTAGAAGGATAATTTTCACACAGTTTTCATTACATACATATTTAATTGGTAATTTTCAATCAAAACCTACAATATTTATTTAACAATTTTCGACATGATTTCCTTCCTTACATATTTATAATTAAAGGGTTCCAATCTACTAATCTAGAAAAACAGATAACACGCAAATGTAAGGAAAAACGGGAGAAAAATATTCATTTCTCACAAATATTGATATCATAATTAAAATGATACATTATGAGCTCTCAAATAGTCTTTAATGTCACATCCTTGATGATACTTATCAACTAAATTCTTTAATCTCTGCGCAGAGTCCCGGTATTTCTTTCTCCTAATCAATGTGATGGTTTTGTCCACTTACAATTTGCTCCATCCGAACTTCATTCAAACTCTGTTCTCTTTTTATGGCACCGATGAACTTCCATATATCTGGGTGGTGAGCAGATAATTGCTGTTGGAACGCTCGATGCCATCCTTCTATAGAATTGTTGGTAAATCGTTACGCGTTCCTTGAAAGCAGTTCCAAATGTCGATGTCAAAGCGCGGCTGACGACGAAGAGGACACCCGATGATCCAAGTGTCTTCAAATGTACACTTCATCATAAATACGTTTTCGGAACAATCGGATTTTTTAATCATTTGTGACACTACTACGTTAAAAACTAACTAACTAACCAATTCACTCACTCCCTCACTCACTTACTGACCATTCACTCACTCCCTCACTTACCAATTCACTCACTCCCTCACTCACTTACTGACCATTCACTCACTCCCTCACTTACCAATTCACTCACTCCCTCACTCACTAACCAATTCACTCACTCCCTCACTCACCAACCAATTTACTCGCTGGCTCAATCACTGACTCGATCAACCACTTACTCACTCGGTCACTCAGTCACTACTGGGTCACTCACTCACCCGCTCAATCACTTACTCACTCGGTCACTCAGTCACTACTGGATTGCTCACTCACCCGCTCAATCACTTACTCACTCGGTCACTCAATCACTTACTTACTCGTCACTCAGTCACTCACTGGGTCACTCACTCACTCGGTCACTCACTCACTCGGTCACTCAATCACTTACTTACTTGGTCACTCACTCACTCACTCACTGGGTCACTCACTCACTCGGTCACTCAATCACTTACTTACTCGGTCACTCAGTCACTCACTCACTGGGTCACTCACTCACTCGGTAACTCAATCACTGACTTACTCGCGCACTCAGTCACTCACTGGGTCACTCAATCACTTACTTACTCGGTCACTCAGTCACTCACTCGGTCACTCAATCACGCGGTCACTCAATCACTCGGTCACTCAATCACTTACTTACTCGGTCACTCAATCACTTACTCTCTCGGTCGCTCAATCACTGACTCACTCGGTCACTCAGTCACTCACTGGGTCACTCACTCACTCAGTAACTCAATCGCTCACTCCCTCGCATTGAACTGTTGTCGGTGAATTGCTAGTCGGTGAATTTTCCTAGCGGTGAATTTTCCTAGTGGTGAATTGCATGGCGGTGAATTGTCGGTCGGTGAATTTTCCTAGCGGTGAATTTTCCTAGCGGTGAATTGCATGGCGGTGAATTGTTGGTCGGTGAATTTTCCTAGCGGTGAATAGCATGGCGGTGAATTGTTGGTCGGTGAATTTTCCTAGCGGTGAATTGTTGGTCGGTGAATTTTCCGGCGGTGAATTGTTGTCGGTGAATTGCTGGCGGTGAATTTTCCGGACACGTCTTCGTACATACTGTGATGATTGAGTTTGATAAACACACACATACGTTGGCTGGATCTACAGCTTTCCCAATGAAACGTTCAGATTTTTTTTTTTCAGCTTTTAATATTTCTCTGTTTCAATCTACGCCAATGTAGGTATGAAATCTTGCACAGATGAGCTGATAAACGCTTCCCAAGTTATACTCTTCCAACAGATTCAGCTTCGAATTCTTCATCAGCTGCAACTCCGCGGATTGAAAATGCCTAGAAAAAACACGAATAAACAATTCATAATACAGGGTGGTAATAAATAAACTGACACTACTCAGAAGTGTGTAGCGCCCATTATGATGGAGGTACTGCATTGAAACTTGGTATATATACGTTATTTGGGCCATGGGAAAAATATAACTGTGATAAAAAGCGCCAATTTTTCAGCTGGTGGTCAAAAATCGAACTATTTTTAATGAATCTTTCTTTTCCCGTTGTCTATATATCCTATATACAGCAAAACCCCTTTCAGTTGCGGCCACTCCGTTTGGCTTCATTATTGACTCAATTTGTATTGATAGTCAGTTGACAAGGTTTGAATACGGTGGAGAAATTTGCTAGATATCATGAGCGGAATAGAAAATCATGAATGATTATCAAATCTCGAGACAGAGCAGTGTTTCGCAATTTTTTTTGAAAATAAGGACCAATAAAAGGTATGAAATAACGGGAAATTTCTGTAATTTTCGTTGTTCTGATTTTTTTTTATACATTTGTTTGTGTGTGTCCCGGCTTTTCAACGATACTTTATTTGCATTTGTAATATGTGTTTACTAAATCATGAACACACGCGTTTTCTTAATATAAATTATATTATGCTAATTATGGCGAAAAATTATAAATGTCCATATCACATCTTTATCAGGTTTCGCCCTCAATTTTTTGGAATTTGAATAACGATTGCTGATTGTGCCTACTTCTGACAATGCTTTCATGACAATTGACGATGTCCCGTATTTTACAGATTGTAATTTATTACAATCAAGATCCTGATTTACCGAACTTCATTTCTGTCAATGAAATATGGTCATCAGATCGTTTGAATATATTTTTCGGGAAATACATTTCAGATTACTGCGATTTGTAGCAGCTTTTTATTTCCACACTCTTCAGCAATTTTAGTAGTAATTAGTAAGTTGCGTTGCATTTAAAGCAACGAATTGCAATTTTCTGCAAAATTTAGTGATATCCTGTATTTAGGATCGCGATTTCCAGCATTCTTCTCCGGAAGAGAATATAGATGTTTTCTTGACGAGCTTGCGGTGTCCAACGATAGATGGCACAATCCCCTTTTCTTTCTAGCTATGTCTAGGGTGACCATACGTCCCGTATTTCCCGGGACAGTCCCGGTATTTCCTGTTTTTTGGCCGTCCCGACTTTTTGGCAAAAGTGTCCCGGTTTTTCCCGTATTTTACACGAACCCTACTTGAATTTTTATTCTTTATTGAAGTCAAAGATTGAAATTATTTTTCAACTCATAAATTATTTTATGATAATTACAACTATATATGAGAATATTAATCTCCCACATTTGCCTTGGTGAACGTTTTTTTTTTTTCGTGGAATACATTTTGATCCACTGCAATTTGCAGTAATGCATCATTTCCCGCTATTGTGATTCTCCCGTAATTTCAGCAATATTTGGCAACTTTGTTTGATTTTGGCGTCGTGTTTGGCGATAATTGGCGATGTCCCGTATTTTCCCGTATTTGGAATCCCAATGTCCCGTATTTCTCTCGAAGAAATATGGTCAGCTTACATATGAGTGGGTTTTTTTACATTCATCTGTCAATTCTCGAGATCCTCCGATTTATTAACCTGATTCACTAAGTCCCGCTCAAGCTGCACACACCTTTGCGCTAATGATGGAAACATCTTGTCCGGCACTGGGTTATTACCATCGAGCTTATATTATTGGAGAGAGTGTGAAGTCAGCCGCCTTCTCTTGGTAGTGCTGAAAAGGTGTCCCCCAACATCTTTCGTAGGAAGATCACGTGACTCGGTGAAAGCACACACAATCCCCCGTTATTTTCTTATGGCATCCACATAGGCTGACCATATTTCCTCGAGAGAAATACGGGACATTGGGATTCCAAATACGGGAAAATACAGGACATCGCCAATTATCACCAAAAATGACGCCAAAACCGAACAAAGTCGCCAAATATTGTTGAAATAACGGAGAAATCACAATGGCAGGAAATGCAGCATTACTGCTAATTGCAGTGGATTAAAATGAATTCCACGGAAAAAAATTTTTCACTAAGACAAATGTGGGAGATTCATATACTCATTTATAGTTCAGTTATCATGATATAATTTATAAGTTGAAAATAATTTCAATCTTTGACTTCAATAAAGAATAAAAATTCAAGTAGGCTTCGTGCAAAATACGGGAAAAACCGGGACACTTTTGCTAAAAAGTCGGGACAGCCAAAAAAACAGAAAATACCAGGACTGTCCCGGGAAATACGGGACGTATGGTCACCCTACTCAAATGGCTTTTTATGAAAATTTCTTTCGTTGATTTTTAAACTGGACATTAACAATTGTTGTTGTCAAAATGACGCCACGACTCCAGAATTTTCACAACGCCAGTTAAGGGTAAATATTAAGCTGACTATATTTTCTCGAGAGAAATACGGAAAATTGGAATTCCAAATACGGGAAAATACGGGACATTGCCAATTATGGCCAAGAAGAACACCAAAATGGTACAAAATTGCCAAATATTGCTGAAATTACGAAAAATCGCAATAGTGGGGAACAAAGCGTTACTGCAAATTGCAGTGGATTAAAATGAATTCCCGGAAATAAAACTTTAAACAGGACAAATTTTGGAAATTAATGTTCTTATTTATAGTTTTAATTATCATAATATACATAATTTATAAGATGAAAAATAATTTCAATCTTTGACTTCAATAAAGAATAAAAATCCAAGTAGGCGTCATGTAAAAAACGGGAAAAACCGGGACACTTTTGCAAAAAAGTCGAGACGGCCAGAAAAAGAAGGAAAACCGGGACTGTCCCGGGAAATACGGGACATGTGGTCGCCCTAGTAAATATGAAAGAACTCACCCCCTTGGAGAAAAGCAATAATTCCTTCCCAATCGACGTCACGATCGCCAATCGGTGTCACTGTTCGATATTGAAACTAAGCATAATCATAAGCTCGGATTATGTATGACACGTGGCCTGATAGTAGCTATTTCATATTGCAATGGATTGGTTTTAGTTCCGCTATTTTTTCACCAAAATTTCACATTAACTCTGTTTCTCGAAAACATTATCATTTTTTTTCCCACGTAAGATACTGATACAATTTTTGTTTCCGATTTCAGAAGTTTGCTCCAACAATACGAAAGTGGGAGAGAGGGGAAGGGGTATTCATCCACCGCTTCCAAATGATAATATCATTCAAGATAGCAAATTAGTCGAGCTTCAAAACGATAAAGAAGTGGGGGGGGCATTCAAATATTACGTCAGCATTGATCGGGTTTGCTGCCTTTTTGATGACAATGGGGAAGGGTGAGCAGGGGCCGGATCTAGAGCTCGCTTTTGGGAGAGGGAGGATTTTACCAATTCGGGCTTATTGAGTGACTATACATCCCGTATTTATTGCGGAGTTATTTCCCCAGGGTTGAGCTTATGCGTTTAGTCAACATCATCTATACTAGAAGGCGCCCGTGCGAAGTTCGTGACGTAACTTAAGAAAGTCATCGCAACTATAGACTTTGGATAATACTACAAAAAAGGGTAAAGATGGCTAATGTTTCGGCCTGCTATATCCAATCGCTATAGGTGAGATTAAGGCGACTGGATAGGGGCCTTATTCTAGTGGATATAGGTGAGATGACCTTCGTTGACGTCCCGAACTTCGTGCGGAGAGACCTGCTACATATGTTGTTGGTTTAGAACAGTGATTCCCAACGTGGGCGTTAACGCCCCCTTGGGGGCGATGGAATGTTCCAGGGGGGCGGTAGAAGATACGGGTATAACATAGGATCCTTTGGAGTATATTGAGTTGGGGGGGGGGGGGGCGATGGGACAAAAAAGGTTGGAAAACTATGGTCTAAACCATAGTTTTCCAACCTTTTTTGTCCCATCGCCCCCCCCCCCAACTCAATATACTCCAAAGGATCCTATGTTATACTCGTAGCTTTTACCGCCCCCTGAAGCATTCCATCGCCCCCCAGGGGGTGTTGACGCCCACGTTAGGAATCTGGTTTAGACGTTGGCTGACCATACGGGATAATGCCAATTATCCCCCAAAATGATGCCGAAAATAAACAAAGTTGGTAACTGATGCTTAAATCACAGAAAATTTACCAATCGCGGGAAATGAAGCACAACTTCAAATTGCGGTAAATTAAAAATAAAACGACAGATATGTTGGATGAATATTCGTATTTGTAGCCGTAATTACCGTAATGTAATTTCTGAGTTGGTAAGATAGTTTTGATCCTTGTCTTCGTAGGAAATACGTGGAAAACCAGAACATTTTTGCAAGAAAAAAAAAATCGAGAAAACCAGAAGAACCCCGGGACAGTCCCGGGAAATACAGGACGTATGGTCACCCTATTCTGACGGCTCTGCACCATGACGTAATCGAATCACGTTCGATTTCAATCTGCCGTGTTCGATCATCGTATCATGCGGGGATCCCCCATATTTTCAGCCGATCAACGGCCTAGTGTAGCTGGAAATAGGACCAGTCATACCAAGCTCTTTAGTGCCGATAACCCGTTCACTGTGTTTTTAGCTTAGGGGTCGTTCAAGTATTACGTCAGCATCGAAAAAGAAAGGGGGGAGGGGTTTCGGGTTTGCTGACGGTTTGCTGACTTTCGATGACAATGGGGGGGGGGGGGTTTGGTAGTTGCTTACGTCACCGACCACCCTGTTTGAAGACATGAAATATTCTAAGCTGCTGACGAAATTTTGCTGACAGGAAGGGGGGGGGGAAAGGGGGGTCATTGTTTTGCTGACAAGGGGTGGGGGAGGGGTCAAAAATGGCTGAAAATCTGCTTACGTAATACTTGAATGGACCCTTATAGCTAATAGAAATTCCCATTATAATTGCATAGTGGTATAAATTTTTCTAGTGATTAATTTTTCTTTCTGCGAATGCGGTGAATTATTGTCAATGAATTTTCTGCATGCGAGTGACTATCCCAAAGCACAGGAGGTACGACCAAAACTGTCTTGGGGAGTGCTAATTGGGGAAGGTGGGGGGGGGGAGCCATTTATCTAGTTCAGGAAATTCAGTACCCTTATGAGTTTGCGGCTTCCGAATCCCATACGGCGAATTGTGCGTTGCACGGTCTATATGCAGACCAACCCAAGCCGAGCGCCGTGGGAGCAGGATGCCCCAGTATCGGGCGAACCCGGGAATCGACCCAACTGGAGAGGGGAGCCGTAGGCACTCCTGCGTCCCATACGATTTTGCCGAGGAGCTCTTTTATGTAATTTTTTTTTTTTTTTCAATTCAGAAAATGAATGTTCCCTCCGGGCAACCCCCTCATGGAGAGTCACGTTCTCCAGGTCGGGGTAAAAGTAACTCATACAGAGTATCCCAATCCATACGGCGAATTGTGCGTTGCACGGTCTATATGCAGACCAACCCAAGCCGAGCGCCGTGGGAGCAGGATGCCCCAGTATCGGGCGAACCCGGGAATCGACCCAACTGGAGAGGGGAGCCGTAGGCACTCCTGCGTCCCATACGATTTTGCCGAGGAGCTCTTTTATGTAATTTTTTTTTTTTTTCAATTCAGAAAATGAATGTTCCCTCCGGGCAACCCCCTCATGGAGAGTCACGTTCTCCAGGTCGGGGTAAAAGTAACTCATACAGAGTATCCCAATGCATTCCTCGTTCAGCTGGGTGGTAATCTGATTTAAATGTCTGACATCTCGATAACAACGCACGATCCAACTGAGCGGTCTCGGAAACCGATCACCCAAGCCTAAATGTGTTGCTCTGTGGGGTTTTCCCCCCACACTCGTTTCATTACTCTCACTGTCGCAAGCGAAAAGCCCAGTTCCAGATACAGACAGACAGACATGACCGCCCAGAAAGACCATCTTGGGATGGTTTGCGCTCTTTCCCAAAGGGATGGACGGTCTCGGAGAGCCTGATATCAGACTCGATTGTGGAGGAGAAGGAGGGGAGAAAAAAAAACAACACTTATTTTAAACCAGGAAGCACCATTAACATTTCGCGAGCAGACATTTAGTGCCCCTGAGGTTTACATTCTTGCATATGAAGAAGAAGAAGAAGAAAGAAAAATAATAATAATAACAACAACAAAAATACAGTGTTGTACAACTTTTCAGTATTACATTCACTGGCTGAAAAATACTTGCGCGAATCAGTCCAGCCCGTCATACCTCGACACACACAAAAATTGTCAGACTCAGTTGAATCAGAACCAGAATCCAGCCAGCATTCGCCAGAGCAGCGCGCTATATTACAGTATACCAACATACACACGCGCGTGAAAAGTCAAGGCACAGTCACTGTCCACCACGGGTGCTTGCCATATTTTCAACTTCCTTTCTTCGTTGCAGTCGTGTATAATATCTCTCTTGACGTGGTTCGGCGTCGTAGGGCTCGTCTTCGGAATCCTCAAGCGAGTCCCTCTGCCTTCTGATGAGGAGGTCGTCGTGTTGTTCTAAAAAAGTCATCCTATCATGTATTTTCTTGCACTCAATGGGATTATTGAGAAGTACTTTCTTCCAACTTCCTGAGCGATCTTCAGTTCGTACTTTGACGTGATAGGACGATGTAGTCACGCACTCCGTCATGTAGTGTCTGAGATCTCCCTTTTGTCCACATACACACGTTATAGTGGGAACAATGCGGAATCGGTGTAGGTACGCCTGAACGGGCCCATGTTCAGTTACGAACAAAGTGTTGCTTCGTCTCCACGGATGGTTTTTGAGATTTACCCTTAGTCGTACAGCGAAGGTGGACCTTCCAGTAATTGCATGTGTCCATCTCTCTTGCCATGTCGAGAGCAGGTCTTGCTGGAGGATTCGTTTGGCCCATGACCTGGGCGGCAAAATGGAGCTATCCTCATGTTGCAGTCGTGTGGCCTCCTTCGGTCGGCCCTTTCATTGCCAACGTTATTATTATGAGCCTTGACCCACTCTATACTGATGTGGCTGTTCGTAAGAAGTTGCTGTCTCAATGCTCTGGCCATTGGGTGCGGTGAAAGAGGGTTGCTGATTGCTTTGATGGAATATGAGCTATCTGACTTGATTACTATCGTGCACTTTAGTGATTGAGCGATTTCTACGGCCTTGCAAATTGCTCTCAGCTCAGCCTGAAAGACTGAATTTGTGTCCCGCAGTTTGCTGTTCTATGTTTCCATTTCTTCGTTATTTTTATAAACCACAAGAGCTGAACCTACCCCTTTATCCGTTTTGGAACCATCCGTGAATATGGTATACGTCCCGGAGTTGTTCGTCTCCCTAAAGATGGTCTGTTTGTCTAGAATATTGATAGCCGGATGAAGAGTCCACCCTATTGCTAGATATAGTCGAATTCCGTTATAACGAACTTCAAGAGACCGGAGAAATCACTTCGTAATAACGAAATTTCGTTATAAAGGAATTCCATATTTTTACATTGTTCCTATGTAAATTTATCTGGGGGATTAGAAAAGTGTTCGTTAAAACGAGATTTTCGCTATAACGGTACTCGTTAAAACGGGATTCGACTGTATTAATAATTAGTAATATAAACGCGTGTGGGCTCTCATCGTGAGAGATCCAGCTTCGAGCCCCATTTTTGCGGCACAATGGAGTCGGCTTGAGTTGGTTTTCTGCGGCTCTCAGACTTCAGGGAAATGTTGTTAGTTCAGGCGACAACCAATTTGACTTATTAAACAAATTATTTATTCCAATCACTTTCATTTTCCTAAAACGGGACATTTTTTTGTGAAATCGGGACGCATGGTCATGGTGTACACTGAAGCAAAAATAATGTTTGTTGCGCACAAGACGAGCGTGACGTGCCCCGTATATAATGAAATTTTCGCCTAAAAAGCGCTCCGTTTTGAACCATTGAATTAACGTATTTGGAACAGCTTCGGTATAAGGGACAGGTTGGCGATTTTCGCCGACTTTTGTTTTCGGCGCCAAACATGTCCGACGACCCCCATCAAAAGTCGCCAAGGCCGTTAGACACAGTACGGGCGCCGAAAAAAAATCGCCAGCATAGAAAATAATGAAAACAATATGAAAAATTTCATGAAACACAAGAGAAATGAAAACAATTAAGAACTGGATTATAAATTTGATTATAATCTATATGATTATAATATACGCTATTGACGCTCAAGCAATCATAAACATGCTAAAAACCAGCAACCATAATTATAATAATAAAAATAATTATAAATTAGTAATATTTAGTAAATATTTATAATTCAGTATACAAAACGTTTATGTAATATGGGAGATGAATATGTTTACATGACAAAAAATAATTGATATAAATTATTTTGTGATAATTATGACTAAGCCATGGAAAAAAAAAACCTTTATTATTGATTTCAAAATTTGAAGTAGGCCCCATTGAAAATAAAAGAGAGAAAACGGGGAATTTTTGCAAAAAGTTGAGACGTGAATCACGGAAATGTCCCGTAAAATACGAGTCATATGGTCTTATAGTTGGAAGTTTCTGCCCCGCGAGCGTTAGAACATACTGCATATCTAACCAACACCATGTATAGCAGAAGGCCTACGCGCGGAGCTCGTGACGTCACTGAAGAAAATCAATCTCACTATAGCCATTGGGTATAGCAGGCCGACGCATGCGCCATCTTTACCCTCTTCTGGTGTTGCCTCGCGGACTGAAGAGTTTGCCAATCGCTGTATTAAACTGTAGTATTATAGGTGGGAGAAAAGAACCTGACTAAAAGAAACTAATTCCGGGTATTTAAAAGGCAGCTGAAACTTGGAGATATGTGTTTTACGGAAAAAATGACTCGCTGTGTATATAGTGCGAAATTCACTTTTCTGTGCCAATGCATTTGCTTTCCCCCTATAATTGTGAGCGCGGTAGCCCATGCCGAGAAGATACTCGCCTGAAGTACCAAAGGATGTTCAGAGGTGTCCTGAGTTCGACTTCCGATTCGTCCACGTCTGAAACTTTCCTGACGCGGGGGCACAACAGAAACGGTGACAACCTGACCATCGATAAAGATTGGTGCAGCATTGAGTCCAACACCGAGGGTTAGCTCACTAACCCCTCGTTAAGTGAAAGGGTGGATTCACATCTGCAGACACTCAGCGTGTCGAGTCAGAGATGGCAAACATTCTTTAACATAAAAATGTCTTCGCCTGCGCATCCCCAACACGGTTGTTTGCCATGTCCGACTGGACATGGTGAGTGTCTATAGATGTGAATCCACCCTAAAAACGCAGAAATGTCGAACGCTGCCGTTTTCGAAATCTCGAATAAACTGCAGGCTACGGTATTATTAGCCTTAGTGCGATAAAAATGATCTGTAATTGTAGATCGGTGTGGATGACGATACGGGTGAAATCAAACATCTGATGGGAAAAAAATTAAAAATCTAGTCCACTAAAGCATATGAACAGCGAACACTGCGTTCTTTCATTTGTTAGTTAAAACAAAATATTGTTTCCCACATTGATTCTGTGTTCCAAGGTAATGCAAAAAAGTTATAATACAGTATTTACGTAACTAAAAAATAGACGTATTTTTTGAAGAAAAAAACATTTATTTCGTTCGTTCAGTTTTGTGGGACGAACGTTTTTTCTTTGGATACAAACTTAATGTAAACATAATTTGATTACAAACTATCTCAATAATTGATTAAAATAAATAAAAATTAATCAATTTTAAAAATCATATCTTCGAAAATTGACCACAGAGTGAAAGTTTGCTCCCCCTCCAGAGAATTTTCAGCCACGAGCTACCACTGGCTTCTCCATTCCAGGTACGTCATCATGGTTAACTTCACCAACAGCGTATTTCGGAACCGGTTGGAATCATTTTGCGAGTAGCTCAGGTGAGTTTCCGTTCCCACATTTGGATACCATGAGGATATCAATCTCTTCCCATAAGTGGACAAGATAAAGTCGAGTTTGAAGCTGTTGATTTCACGCGAGTCGAAACACCACGTTAAAACTTCATCCCCAAACTTGAGAATTTCCATCAAGCTGTCGCCTTTCGATATGATATCGTAGAGCACTTCATTGGTCCCAACAACCGATTTTAAACGTTTTATCTCGTCAACTGAAGATCCAAAAAAACAACGTGTGAAAGTCTCGAACGACTTCCAGTCGTAGAAATACTTTACGAAAGGTCTGAGATTGCCCAAGATGTAGCATCGCATTATCTCGTACTTCTTTTCTTCGAAATCATCGAAGTACCAGTCCAGAAATTTACCCACAATACCATTATTCATCCAGGCAACTAAATCGTTATCGTCCAAGAGAGATGGAAATCTTGTATTTTTCCAAGCATCTTCAAAATCGAAGTACACGCATTTAGCGTATGAAATGACTTTTTCACTGATGTATTCTGTTTTTATTTCTGATTTGAATGTCTCTATGTCGTCTTGGTTCCCGAAACTCCAACTGAGTAATTCCAGCACTTTCTGCCAGGACCGTTTCTTACGGTAACGGTAACTCAGTTTTGACCGGTTTTCGTCGATGAAGGCAGTAAACGCTGTCGCTGCTAATTTTTTATGTTCCATGATATCGGTTGCCGGCCCTAACGTTTCCACCATGAGTTTCTCAAAAAGCTGCAGTTTGTCGCTATCGAGAAGCCTGCAAATGCATGACGTATCCAATAGGATTCTTTGTATGACTTTCGCTTTTAAATCATCGCTAGCATCACGTAATATCAGACACGGAATAGTGATGTCATTGGCATTCAACAGGAAATTCGGTATCCAACAGGCGTTTCCGTCAATGAAAGATACTCTCAATTCAGCGGAACTCGCGCGACAAATATCCTCTAGTATGGAACTGGTGAAAGGATTGCTGCAATTTATTTCGTCGCTGATCGTCACCACGAAATCACGGTACTGATAGTCGCTCATCATGTCCTGTACGACCTGGAATATCGGTGTGAAGTAATGTCGCAAATGCCAGCTGTGGAACAGAGATGCTAATTTGCGACGGTGATGCAATTTGAATAATTTGCTTTGGAGGAACAAATTGGTTATCGTAGCCACTTTCTGTTCTGCGCTCAATTTCGAAAACAAGAAAAGAAACACGCACGTTGCCTCGCTGCTTATTCCATCGTGCGTGCCCCTTTCGAATATCAGGCGCTTTTCGGCTTTGTGTAACCACTCTTCCAATCCCTGGCATATCTCCTCATTTTCCATTTTCGACCAGAAATATTTCACCGAGTGGAAGACACCTTTATCAATGGACAATGTTAACATATGAGTGTATGAAGTATTATCTGCAGCAATTCCCAAATCACCACATTTCTCGACCGTGAATTTACTATGCCGGCTGGCTAACGAATGGGTCCAATACCTAACGAAATCGTTGCCCGGTGTCGCTCGTATTGTCGATCGCAGTTCATGTGAAAGATGTTTTTCCCACAATAAATCTGCCAGAGGCTCCTGGCTGTACGTGCACGCTAGCTCATACGCGTCTCCAATAAACTCATCCGTCTTCTCTGGGTACTCTTTCAGCAGCAGCAACTCGAGCACTTTCGATACGTTCACCAATCCCATCTTATCGAGATTGGCAGATCCTATAAGCTGCACGCGTTGCTCAAGTGTGAGGTACTTTTTGAGGAAAGCACGTAGCGGAGAGGTAATCGTATTATTCGTACATGCCACCAATTTCAAAACGTCACGACCTAAACATATCGAAGCATTCCCAACTTCAAGGTACAGACACTTTGGTAATCGCAAGAGGGACATTTTCTCGATAACTTTCCTATGCAGCTCGTCAGAACGATGAAATTGGCACCTTTTATTTTTCACGTGACGTTGAATCATGTCTCTCAGATCAGATGCTCTCCAGATGTTGGAGGCTATATTTATTATGGCTATGTTCTTTAAGGAAGGTACCGCATTCGTATAGAAACAATCAGCCGAATCTTCATCTTCGTACATACTGTGATGATTGAATTCGATAAACACACGTGGTTGTGTGTTCAGCTCTAACTTTCCAATGAAATGTTCAGATTTTCAGTTTTTACTATTTCGCATTTGATTTTAATCTCGTGCAGATGAACCGATGATGAACGCTTTCCGAGTTTAATCTTCCAACAGATTCAGATTCGAACTCCTCAACAACTGCAACTCCGCGGATAGAAAATGCCTAGGAACAAAAATAAAAAATTCATAATATTAATGATAGTCTAATGATAATAAGTCTTCTCCTGAGATAAAATTAAGAGTTCATCCCCAGAATTGATTCTATACAATGTTCGGGAAAGTTCCAGCTATACTCCGCGAAGTTTAGCTGGATATATAGCACTTATACAAATACAACGCCACCACAGGCAAAATGCCCAACGAGGTGGCTGAGGAAAAGATGCCCATAACAAATATGGATGTCGTATATTTCAAAAATACAGCAACTCAATTAAAAATGCAATTAGAAACATGATATACAGTCGAATCCCGTTTTAACGAGTATCGTTATAGCGAAATTCTCGTTTTAACGAACACTTTTCTAATCCTCCAAATAAGTTTACATAGAAAAAATGCCGATACCTGGAATTCCTTTATAACGAAATTTCGTTATAACGAAGTGATTTCTCCGGTCTGTTGGAGTTCGTTATAACAGGATTCGGCTGTATTTATGATGAAATATTATACAACCCCATAAAATGTACATATGGTTGTATTATTCTAAATATGAATAGCTTCTGGATTTACTTCAAAATGTTTATCGTATTTCTTTTTAAACGTGTCAATTGTGTTAGAATTTACTACCCCCGGAGGTAAGCTATTCCATTTATTAGCAACCCTATTAGAGACAAATTCCCTGTGACACCATAACCTAGAATTGTCCCTCACAAACGATACTGGTGTCCCCTTGTAAAAGCAGTCGATTGGCGGTGTACTTAAAGTTCATGGTCCATCCTATCCATCCCGTTGAAATTTTTGAGTCTTTCTTCATAACTCAATCCCCGTGTGCCAATAAGGACACGCGTAGCTCTTCTTTGCACCCCTTCAACCAAAGCTCTGTCCTTCCGCGAGTATGGTCTCCAAAACCTTACAGCATACTCCAGTCCAGAACGAACTAATCCTCGGAAAAGCAGTAAAATGACTTTAAGACCCTACCAATATGAAGGGAGTCAAAGAAAAAAACACAAAAGATTTCGCCATTTGTGAGACCGATATTTTGAGTGATCTTTTTTTTTCAAGAAGGAAAAGGAAAGCTCAACTGAAAAAATAAGTTTCCAGGGACCGACTTCTCTGGAATCCGTCTTTTACTCTCCTAAAAAGTCACACGATGGAGGATGGTCGATTCAAAGGATATGACCATTGATTGATAATGCCATTAAAGTGAAAACGGCCCCTTCCGCACGGAGCGGATGCGGACCCGCGTCCATGCCCTTTCCCACGAGCACTAAAGATGCGCGCGAACGCCCACATCTTTAGTTTTTAAATTACGATCTTTAAATTCGTGCATAAAAACTATTTTTTCGCAATATTTGTAATTATTTTTCTCCTTCACCCCTGATTCAGTGCCCATACGCAGCCTAGAGCCATTCTTTGGTGGTTTAAGCTAGAGCCCCATAAAATATGGGTGTAAAGATGCCTTCAGTTCGATTCTCACAAGTAATCGATGGGAGAAAATATCTTAAAATATTTTCAAAAGATTTTGAAAAAAAAAAAAAAAAAAATCTAAGATCTGTCTTTTTGGAAAATATGAAAGAAAAATTCCGAAAACACATCCAATGATGTTCCAAAAAAAAAGCAAAAAATTCAGGAGATATCAAAGACTTTGCAAGTAGGAAAATGTCTGCGCTTATAAATATTCACATCACATTTCTGTCTTAAGCCCGGATTACACTATAAAAATTTTATAATAATTCTTATTGCATTGGTTTATGCATCATTATTTATTGCATATCATAGTTATGCATCATTATTTATTGCATATCATAGTTATGCATCATTATTTATTGCATATCATAGTTATGCATCATAGTTATTCATCATTATTTATTGCATATCATAGTTATGCATCATAGTTATTCATCATTATTTATTGCATATCATAGTTATGCATCATAGTTATTCATCATTATTTATTGCATATCATAGTTATGCATCATTATTTATTGCATATCATAGTTATGCATCATTATTTATTGCATATCATAGTTATGCATCATAGTTATTCATCATTATTTATTGCATATCATAGTTATGCATTATAGTTATTCATCATTATTTATTGCATATCATAGTTATGCATCATAGTTATGCATCGTTATTTATTGCATATCATAGTCATGCATCATAGTTATGCATCATAGTTATGCATCATAGTTATGCATCATAGTTATGCATCATAGTTATGCATCATTATTTATTGCATATCATAGTTATGCATCATTATTTATTGCATATCATAGTTATGCATCATTATTCATTGCATATCATAGTTATGCATCATTATTTATTGCATATCATAGTTATGCATCATTATTTATTGCATATCATAGTTATGCATCATTATTCATTGCATATCATAGTTATGCATCATTTCATTATTGGTTTATGCATCATTTCATTATTGGTTTATGCATCATTTCATTATTGGTTTATGCATCATTTCATTATTGGTTTATGCATCATTTCATTATTGGTTTATGCATCATTTCATTATTGGTTTATGCATCATTTCATTATTGGTTTATGCATCATTTCATTATTGGTTTATGCATCATTTCATTATTGGTTTATGCATCATTATTGGTTTATGCATCAGCTTATTGCATTATGCAACTGATAAATTTATTGGTTGCTTTTTTTCAAGTTTTATAAAATAACTTTCATAACCCTTTTAAAGTGGAATCCCATCCTTAGATTAGTTACTTCTGAAATATAAAATTTAATTTTTTGGTTTATAGACTGAATATCGAGTAAAATATACTTGTAGGTATTGGGGGAACCACCAAAATTATTCAAATGCTTAGGGCGTTGAAACGTCTTAATCAGGCCCTAAGTGAAACGCTGTACGTGGATAACGTTGTTTAATTATATATTTATATATAATATATATAAAATATATATATATATTTTAAATATATATATTATATATTTTAATTATGTAAGTATTTAGTTTTGAAAGTTAAAAAAATTAAAAGATTAAAAAAATAATTAATATTTAAAATAATTTTAAAAAATAGACCTATTTATATTTTTTAAATAATTGAAAAAAATTTAAATAATTTTAAATATTTAAAAAGAAAAAAATTTAAATTTTTAAATTAAATTTAAAAGTTATTAAAGTATGTAGTCAATTAAATATTCGTAATGAACAGAACGGCTTATAATTTTGGTCCCGTCAGTGGCCGTTGTTGACAGGTTTTATTGTATAAAATTGTAAAGTATGGACAAAAGACAGTTAAAGTTGCTATATCTCCTTTATCTCAGAAGGAAACGGAGGGATAGACGTAAAGGACACGCGGATCCAATGGGGAAGCTTCCCCCCCACCCCACCACCATAGATCCGCGACTGCCTCGCGTACACTTCAAAGGTAAACGTGGGCAAAAAATTGGCAATAGCTAACATTTTAGTTCATACAAGATATACAGAAGACTGGATGTTGTGAAGATATTTATTATTTGAGATGTTAATTTTTTTTTTTTTTAAGGAAGGAAAAACTCATCTCTGCCTCCACCGGGAGTCGAACCCGGGTCCCTCGATTGCCGGACGAGTGCTCTGACCACTAAGCTACAGAGGAGATAGAGATTTCCCTTCGCTAGAGCGTATATTGAACTTATTACTAAGTACTTGAACTTATAGGTGGGAGCACGAGTCCGAACGTTTGGGGCTACTTTTCAAGAAAATTTTGGCTGGAAAATTTTCAATGATCTCCCAACCCTGTTTTAGTTTGACAGTGGCTCCCAAAGCTGCATTAAGAGTTCACCTCAAAGCTGTATTAAAGAGTGTATTTTAATAAAGCTGTAATTAAGTAAGTAAGAGCGTATTAAATAAAATTGTATTAAAGCTGTGTATATTAAATTTCGTAATACAGCAAATGGGCGGAGATACGGGGGGGAGGGGGAGCATTGCCCCAGCGTCAAAGGTGAAGTTGACTGATCTAATGTATATATTCATATATGAATTATCATCATCATCGTGCCCCCCCCCCCCAGACTTCCGAGTCTATATCCGCCTATGGGTCCACCTTTCAAGCGGCTTTGGTGGGCTCCTGTGGACTCAGGAGGTAACTTGAAAGGCTCGCTGTAAGCGAGGAGAATATTTTAATGTTTGCTGTCAAAAGTTATAATTAAATCAATTATTATAAAAAGAAAAAAGTGACTGGTTGAAGGCAATCAATTTTCAAAAATGAACGGGGGGCAAATTCCCGCCACGTAGGAAGTGTTTACGTCCAAAGCGGGAAGAAGACCGTGAATACGGAAACCACGAATACCGAGGGCCGACAGTAATGAAGCCGAAATAAAAAAAAAAAGAAAAGTTTTACTTCATTAATAAGGAGAGACTCACCACTGGAGAAAAGCAATATAATTCCTTCCCAGGAAAGGTGACGATCTCTCTCAAAC
Organism: Pholcus phalangioides; assembly: GCF_987345545.1. NCBI lineage: Eukaryota > Metazoa > Arthropoda > Arachnida > Araneae > Pholcidae > Pholcus > Pholcus phalangioides. The sequence goes on from NW_028301637.1 coordinate 7,680,630, forward strand.
TAAACGCTCTTCGATAATGAAACTACGCTTATGGCATCGTGATCATAACCTCGGATAATGACGGCACGTGGTATTGATATTTCATTGCAATAGTTTGGGTTTTAGTTCTGCTTCTTTGTCTTTTCACCAACATTTTTCATTATCTTTTGTCGAAACAATGGTTTTTTCGTATGTACGTTACTGGTGGAATTTTTGTTTTTTGAAACTTCCCCCAATAATACGAATGCGAAAGAAGAATTGCTACAGGGATGGGGGGGGGGGTAAATTCATCAACTGCTTTCGGCTGATAATTATCACGCAACATTAGTGGAGCTTGAAAACGATAAGGAATAAAAACGCCGTGGCGGCCTCCACCCCCCCCCCGAAATGTGAGAAAATGATCGGGAAAAGATAGCCAAATCTATTGTTCTATCACTTTGCCCCCCCTCCCCCGAACAACGAAATTTCTGGCTACGGGACTGGAGAGAAACATGTGCTCTCTACTATTCATGTGAAATATGACGGGGGTGGGGGAGTTCAAACCCCCCTCCTCCTGATGAGTTGCAAGGGTCAATCCTTAGGAAAGTGCGGGCCACTCCATTTAATTGAAAACGTGTCGCGGACCACTCGATTACGTGATCCGGAAGAGCGCCGAAAATCACTTCAGTCATCTGTAAATGTATCGCTTGTCATTTAAGTGTACTGGTGATGTGCCGTTTGAGTGATCCGGAACTGTACCACGGGTCACTTAAATGCTCCAGTACTGCGTTTCGAGGTGATCTGGATAAACAGGGCTGATCCCAGAAATTTCCCCACCTGAGGCGAATCATTTTTTGCTGCCCCCCTTGGACATGACTGTCTGAAAAAGTTCTCTTTCTTTACGTTTGTTACCCTAACACAGTAGTCCCCAAAGGGTTGGTCACAATTTCTGGGAAGGTGTCGCGGTGGTGTCCATACGGATGATTTAGAGCAGTTCTCAAACTTTAGCCGTCTGTGGCTCCCAAGAATAGTTCAAAAAAAGTTTATTTCAAAGCACTAAATATGTAGGCAGTCATCAGCAGCTCTCTGCGATGTCTTTGACAAAGATTGGCGACGCCCCTAGGAGTTGCAGCACACACTTTGAGAAACACTGTCTAATCCCATAGAAAATTCACAGACAATAAGTAACCCAAAAATCCGAGGTGTTCTTCTGGGGCGATTCGAGCCTCTGTAATCTTGACTACGGTAGCAGTGGTCGAGCTCACCTACCTGCCGCCCCGTGAAGACGACTGTGGTGGTGAGATTCGATTTGTATTTTATCTCACAGATGGCGGCACTTGTAAAGCCGATGCCATTGGATTGTCACGCGGGAAATCGCCAGAGAAGCGATCAAACCATCAAGAGCTTAACATGTCGCTCCGTAGATTTTTTATTTCGTCTTATGTTTCGTGTTGTAAATAAATAATTATTTTAAGAAATTAATCAATTATCCTGAATCCATCATTTTATCCAAATCACGCAACCTCTTAACCCAAAGTATGGTGACCGCGGACTTCAAACAAGTTCCAGTTTCTTCACTGCAGCACGAGGCAATCTACTGGTGTTTCCCGTGAGTGAACTTTCGCTTTCAGGAACTTGACATCACTTTTCCTGGATTTTCATCATGGAAGTAAGTGCCGTTCAGGTACCACTTTTTAACCACCATGATCCAGCGCTGTGGTTTATCATGTGTGAAAGCACTTTCGCTCTCGCTGTTCCGAAACCGATAACCGAATCTGTCACAAAGTACAACTATGTTGTCGCGAATCTGCCTCCGGAAAGTGCGGCTCTTGTCCGGGACATTCTCGTTAATCCGCCGGCCACGGATCCGTATGAAAGGCTGAAATCGGAACTGATTAAACGGTCGAGCGAGTCGTCGTCCACTCAACTTCGAAAGCTCTTAACATGCGGGTCATTGGGAGATCGGAAACCATCCGACATTCTCCGCGAATTGCGACGACGAGCGGAATCGCATTCTGTCTCCGACGAATTGCTGATGGAACTTTTTCTCCAACACCTACCGGCATCAACTCAGTCCATTCTCGCTGCTGTCACTCCACTCGTTCTCGAGAAAGCTGCTCAACTCGCCGACAAAATTCATGAAGTGAACCCTCAGCATGTTGACGCAGTTGAGAAACCGCAACAGCCGGATTCCGTCGCGCAACTTCGGGACGAAGTGGCTCAGTTACGCCGCGAGTTGAAAAACATCCTGCGTTCGCGCAGCAACTCTCGCCAACGTACCTCACGTGCGCGCAGTCCGCATCCACGATCGGAAAACTGCTGGTATCACAAGAAATTCGGCAACAACGCCAAAAAGTGCGTGTCGCCGTGCAAGTTTCAAAAAAACGGGGCGGGCGAGGAGTAATCGCGACATGCTCCTTGCCACAGGCATCTCGTCGCCTTTTTACCATGGACAGAAATTCCAAAATTCGATTCCTGATTGACACTGGATCCGATGTTTCTATCCTTCCAGCATCACCATCACAACGACACTGCGACGCCACTATGAAGCTCTCTGCTGCTAATGCTTCATCCATTAGTGTTTATGGTCAAAAGAGGGTGACATTAGATTTCAATCTCCGTCGTAATTTCACTTGGACTTTCCTACTGGCTAATGTTTCCACACCCATCATTGGGGCAGACTTTCTGTTCAACTTTGATCTTGTTCCGGATCTCCGACGACGATGTTTGCTGGATAGGACAACAAAACTCAATACTGACTGTGATCTTCACATTGCAGAAGTTCACTCAATCAAACTCATTGAAGGTGACACCATCTACCACAGCCTTCTCAGCAAGTTTCCCGACATCATCAAACCACCACAACCAGGACAACCTGTGAAACACTCTGTCGTGCATCATATTGAGACTGTTGGTCCACCTGTGCATGCCAAACCAAGACGTCTGGCTCCTGATCGATTGAAAATCGTGAAGCAAGAATTTCAGCAGATGCTTGACCTCGGCCATTTACGACCATCTAACAGCTGCTATGAAGACTGCACCTCTGCACTTGGTCCCGAAAAAGGACAGTGGTGAATGGCGTCCAGTTGGTGATTACCGAGCTTTAAATGCACAGACTGTGAAAGACCGGTACAGTGTTCCAAATGTTCTGGACTTTACATCTGAATTGCATGGTAGTAAAATCTTTTCCCATATAGATCTCATTAGGGCCTATCATCAGATTCCTATACATCCGGAAGATGTCCATAAAAGTGCTATTATCACACCGTTTGGGTTGTTCGAGAGCACTCGAATGCAATTTGGCCTTTGCAACGCTGCAGCCACATTCCAAAGGTTTATTGACGAGGTCATTCGTGGACTTCCATTTGTATATGCCTTTGTTGATGACATACTGGTAGCCTCGAAATCACCAGAAGAGCACATCGAACATCTAAGGTTGTTATTCGAACGTCTGCAAATATATGGCCTCAGCATCAAGCCCTCTAAATGTGTATTTGGTGGTTCATCAATTGAATTTTTGGGTTACCAAGTTTCTGGATCTGGCATCGAGCCTTTAACAGATCGTGTTGATTGCATCCTGAACTTTCCTAAGCCAAAAACCATCACTCAATTACGACGTTTTCTTGGTCTCTTCAACTTTTATCGTCGTTTTGTGCCCAGAGCTGCACACATCTTAACACCTCTACACAAGTTTTTGGAGGGAATAAAAAACAAAAAGAAATCCAAAAGAGCTACTCAAACCAAGCCAGCTGATATCCTTCAGTGGACTGATCCAGCCGAGCAAGCATTCATCGATGCGAAGCAAGCTTTAGCGGGTGCAACATTACTTCACCATCCAATTCCTGGTGCCAAGCTAAGTCTATGGGTTGACGCCAGTGATTTAGCAGTCGGTGGTTCGCTAATGCAATCAAATGGAAAAGGATGGGAACCCATTGCATTCCTGTCCATGAAACTGACAAAGAGTCAACAGAAGTTCTCCACTTACGACCGAGAACTGTTAGCAATGTACACTGCTGTCAAAAGATTCCGGCACATGCTAGACGGCCGTGAGTTCATAATTTTCACCGATCAGAAACCTCTCGTCTTCGCCTTCAAGCAAAATCCTGAGAAATGCAGCCCACGTCAATGGCGACACCTCGACTTCATCTCGCAATTCAGCACTGATGTTCGTCATACTAAAGGTGCAGATAATGTGGTAGCTGACGCTCTTTCAAGAATAGAAATCAACTCGATTTCCAAATCACCATTCCTGGATTTTGACCTTTTTGCAACTGCTCAACGAGAGGATCCTGAATTAAAACAGTTACAGCAAGACAACTCTAATTCACTGACTTTCAAGTCAATGCCAAGTCCATTTACCGCAACAGAACTGGTGTGTGATGTGTCTACAGGCTCACCAAGACCATTTGTTCCAGCGAGCTTCCGCAAGACTATTTTTCATCATTTCCACAATCTTGCTCATGCAGGTGTAACATCATCTACTCAGCTAATATCTGCAAGATACGTTTGGCCTAACATGAGAAGGAACATCAAAGATTGGGTAAAGTGTTGCAATGAGTGCCAACGCTCAAAGGTTCATAAGCATACCAAAACACCTTTAGGCACCTTTGCAACACCCGATGCAAGATTTTCTCATATTCATATCGATCTGGTTGGACCTCTGCCTCCTTCAGAAGGAAAGACATACTGCTTAACAGTAATTGATCGCTACACCAGATGGCCGGAAGTCATACCTGTAGCAGACATCACAGCAGACACAGTTTGTCGTGCCTTGTTCGATGGTTGGATTTGCCGTTATGGATGTCCATCAACCATAACAACCGATCAAGGACGGCAGTTCGAATCATCGCTCTTCAGAGAACTGATCAACCTGCTTGGCACTAGCAGGATTCGTACCACTGCTTACCATCCACAGGCCAATGGCATGGTCGAACGGTTCCACCGTGTCTTAAAAAGCTCATTGAAGGCACATGAGAATCCAAAGTGGACCGTCACATTGCCAGCCATCTTACTTGGTCTCAGGGCAGCCGTCAAGCCGGATATCAAAGCCTCTAGTGCAGAGTTAGTTTTTGGTACATCTTTGAGATTACCTGCAGATCTCTGCACGGATACACCCGGTCAGCTCTCATCAACATACACATATGTACAACAGCTCAGAGAGCGTATGAATATCATCAAACCATGCAAAACATCAGCTCATGGTCAATCCAAAATTTATGTGCATCCTCAACTGCAAACTTGCTCACATGTGTTTCTTCGAATTGACAAGATCACACCACCTTTGACACAACCATATACTGGACCCCATGAAGTGATTTCTCGTAATGAAAAAAATATCACTTTAAATGTAAATGGGAGAAAGACCTGTGTTTCACTTGACAGAGTGAAACCCGCATTTATCTTTAACGATGTCTGTGTGGAACTTGACAAAAACAAGCTCGAAGAAAAGAAAAATGACACTGTGCCTGTACAACCATATGTCACTAGGTCTGGCAGAAAAGTCAAATTCAGTCCTAGGCTGATAACCGAAATTAATTTTGTTTCGAATTGTGCATCATAATATTTTTTTGCATCATATAATTCTACATTTCATTGATTTTTTTTTGCATCTTGTATTTCATGCATCTCATTTATATTATGCATCCGATATATATTTTGTACAGCTTATTGAATTTTCTGCATTTAATTGTACATTTTGCATCATATTTTTTTTTAAGTGTATACTTATTGCACATGATTTCCTGCATCATTGTATTATGTCTTGCACATCTATTATTCTGCATCTTATGATTAATTTTTTGTATCACATTTTCATTTTGTATCTCATTTATCGTTCTCTCACCATGTTCCTTCACTGGGGGGAAACTCATGTGGTGAGATTCGATTTGTATTTTATCTCACAGATGGCGACACTTGTAAAGCCGACGCCATTGGATTGTCACGCGGGAAATCGCCAGAGAAGCGATCAAACCATCAAGAGCTTAACATGTCGCTCCGTAGATTTTTTATTTCGTCTTATGTTTCGTGTTGTAAATAAATAATTATTTTAAGAAATTAATCAATTATCCTGAATCCATCATTTTATCCAAATCACGCAACCTCTTAACCCAAACGACCATGGTGGGTGGCTGAAAGGGCTTTTTTTTTTCCCTTAGGGACACTAACGAACCTATTTTTTTTATTCAGTCGAAAGCCGTTAGGCAGTTTTCAAATGTGCTTGACCATACCTCCCGGTTTCTTGGTTGGCTCATAGTCAGGGCCGCTACTAGATGCTTGGTCACCTGGGGCAGTGGCGTCGGAGCCGGGGGTGCTGTAGGTGCTCAAGCACCCACGATAATTTGTGGCATGCATCCGAGCACCCCCAGAATTGATTCAGAAATTAAAATTTCCGATATAAAACTAAAGACGAGCACCCACAGTTTCGTAACACTTCCGACGCCCCTGACCTGGGGCAAGCGCGCGTTCCGACGTCCCCTTGTAATGTTGAAGGTGAGGTTTCAGAATGAAATTTGCACACCCTCGGGTCAATACCTTCTAGAGCATAATTTTCTTTAGAAGGTATTGCTCGGGTCCAGCGCAAGAGACCCGCCTGCTTCCCCTTAGTTGCGTCCCTGTTCATAGTTATTTCATTACTCTTAAGTATGCCAGAAATAAATTTTTCCAAATTAGTTATTAACACGAGCCACTATATTTTCATTTCTTTTGAAGTCGTTCTCTTTCTTTAACTTTTATCGACCGGATTTAGATTTGAATCGACTTCCATGATTTTTCTTTCTGCCGCTGTGGTGGTCGAGTGGTCATAATGACGGACTCGCATCGCGGGGACCGGGTTCCAGCCCCACCGTCACCACAGTGGTGGTCGGCTGAAGTTGGTTTTCTGTGGTTCCCAACTTCAAGGCGAAAATGCGAGCCGATCTCCCCGTTAGAAAGTCTCGCCGCAGAGAGCAACAGTCCTACAAACAGTACAAATATTCAGTCATTACACTTCACTCACTTCACTTCTGAGATATAGATGGCAGCACTAAAAATCATACACAACACAATAGATACGCACTCAGACTGTTAGGTACACATACTTACACTTCCGGCACAACTCACTAGGTAGTAAATTGCCCATGGCGATAGACCTGAGTTGTGCTCAGCTTCAAAAAAAAAATATTTTTCTTTCTATATTTTTATCCCCTCTTGAACCTTCACAGATACAACAAAACATTTATGGAAAGAAACATCCATGCACGTGTTCTCTGAACTTGCTTATTCTCAAAAAAAAGCTCCTCCATAGAATTAAACCTTCTTAACGCCAAAATAGGGAACGATACTGGTGTCCCCTTGTAAAAGCACTTGATTAACGCCATATTAATTCGTGGTCCATCCTTAAAAAAGGAAAACTCTCTTCATAACCCAAGCCCCGTGTGTCAACAAGGACACGCATAGCTCTTCTCTGCACCCCCTCCAACCAAGTCTATGTCCCTCTGTAGGTATGGTTTACAAAACCTTACAGTACACTCCAGCCCAAGACGAACTAAGCCTCGGAAAAGCTGAAGAATGACTTTAGGACAACGCGAAGAGACCTTTTTTGAAAATGAAACAGCATTCTATTCGCTTTTCTGACTAGAGCTGAACAACGTTCAGAAAACTGAAGCCGCTCGTCAATGAGAATTCCCAAATCGGTGACCTCAGTTGCATCCGGGACAGTGACACCATTCAACTCGTAAGAGAAACGTGGGCTGTTCGAACCAAAATGAGCGACCATGCACTTGTCCAATTCCCTATCGCTTCGATTCCCAACTACCCCCCATTAGCTTCACGTCACCTGTGAATTTGCTAGATGTACATGACTTGATAGAGATTCCAGATCGAGTTTATCGATAAAAAGTGGCAAAAGTATGGGGCCAAGGACACTTCCCTGAGGATTTCCAATTGTGACGTCTGTCCAATCAGAGAATTCCCCCTTCACCATAGCCTGTTGTGACCTATCTCTCAGCCGAAATTCTATACCATTTAGCAAGTTGCCCCCCCCCCCCCAATCCCAATCTCATGTAAATGCTTCAAGACCGCACCTTCTCTTTTTTTATTAAACTTTTATCGACCGGATTTAGATTTGAATCAACTTCCTAATACAATACAACTAATACAAATACAACGCCACAACAGGCAAACCGCCCAACGAGGTGGCTGACTTAAGAACATCATGGATCCCCGAGCCCCTACCTATACTGCTACACCCCCCCCCCCCGCGGAACCCCCCAACGAATCGGTACATGCGGGAATGTGCGTGTACGTGTAGTGCAACCTGACGTAAAGTTTGTTTCTGTGTAATGCTTGTTATGTGTAGTGCTGTCATCTGCCCCCAGATTTTCTAACTATGAGTGAAGTGTTATGATTGAATGATTTATCGTTGTAGGACTGTTGCTCTCTGTGGCGAGACTTTTTAACAGGGAGATCGGCTCGCATTTGCGCCTTGAAGTTGGGAACCACAGAAAACCAACTTCAGCCGACCACCACTGTGGGGTTCGAACCCGGATCCTCGCATCACGAGTCCGGCACTATAACCACTCGACCACCACAGCGGCACTCGACCACCACAGCGGCCATGATTTTTCTTTCTATATTTTTATCCCCTTCTGAACCTTTACAGATGCAACGAAACATTTGTGCAAAGAAACATCCATGCATGTGTCCTCTGAACTTGCCCGTTCTCAGAAGAAAAGCTCCTCTATAGAGAATTATAAACCTTCTTAACGCCAAAATTAGGGGAGTGCGAGGGGGGGGGGTTTCTAGTTCTCCATACACAAGGCAAGTGAGAAACCGAAATCTCTCTTCGCCCTTATGTTTGACCTCTCCTGAAAAATTACTTGCGGAAGGGAGAGCTGCTCTCCAAGTATGCAAGTGTTTAATTGGACACTTTCCCCATGTGCCGCCAGGCAGCAGCTGAGGTTGGAGGGGTGCAGGCGTGTCTGGTGCCCGGACAAAAAGGGTGCAAATATCACCCTTATACCACTATTAGTGAGGGAAAGGCGCCAAAATATGTGCCTGCCCCGGTTAACCAAGCATTTTATTGTGGCTCTGGTGATAAGAGTTCTCTTGTTTCTGGTACAGACCCAGGCCCTGTGTGTCTATTCCCTCATTTTTTCCTCAACATTGTCCCACTCTTGTTTTTGGTATTACAGCCCCAGGCGTTCCCCCAATTTTTCTCTCAACATCTTCGTTGTCAAGGTATGGCTCAAATGAGTGATAGCGCTGATGTCATGAATTCTTTAAAAATTTATGAGTCTAAACAAAACCCTAGGCTGTCACCAATTACATCCTGCCGTCAGGGTGCACTGCACCCTCCTTTAAGCCGCCGCTGATATTCTTTGTCAGAGACAAACTTGGTACTAATTAATATACAGGGTAGTTCAGAAAAGATGGGAAAAACTTTAAAAGGTTTACACCAATACAACCAATTGTAATCAAAGAATGCATGGTTTAATATGAAACACAAACGCGCTATCGCGTTTCGAAACGGCCGCTCCGCAAACGTTAAAACAGCATTCATGTTGAAATTTATCAGGGAAAAAGAACACAATGCATGCAAATTGGAGCATAAATGTAACCTGGGGAAGAAGAAACCGTAACAAATCTGCATCACAGTGAATAAAAACCATGGATGCCAGTCCTGTGAAGTTATTCCAGCGTGCAACCGTTCTAACAGTTGTAACGTACGGGATAATGGCACACTTTAGTAATACTCAAAAAGCAGACATGCATTTCATTATGGAGCTGCGAATGGAAGTATTCATCATTCACTCATTATTAGCATGCACTGCTAAACACAAGGTAACTGCGGAAGAGATCAGTCCTGAGGTCGTGGAGATATTCCAGGATCAGGCCCATATAGAGCCAGGTTTTGTAAAAATCTCACCAGCTGAACCGACAGTCCAAGAAGAAACAACACTGCATCAAGGATTTCAATGGAACAGTTGCATACAAGAATCCATTTCCATCATAACAACATAATCAAATAAGTAAGGAAGCCTAAGCGTTTGAATAGAGTTAATTTATGAAGAATTTTAACAAAAAAAAAAGAAAAAAAAGTGATGATGTGTGTGTCGGAAGATAGAAATAACCAGAACCATTGAGCTGTAACCAAGAAAGAGAAGGTCCTGGAAGACAGCTATGGAACAAGATGGTGAATAGAAGGCTCGGGTATTCATATCAATAAAGATATTTGTTATAGTTCTAATTGGCTGTAAATATTAGAAACATGACATCGATAGAGACCAAGTAAAGTCTATGCTTGTCTCAGGTAAATTTTATGTTTTCATCTTAACAACAATGGTAGTATTTCTGGTATTGAAGTATGTGGATATGTTTGGAACTACTCTGTACATTCTTGAGGAAATTCCAGTGAGCATTATATACCAAAGTGCTGGTGTGGTGCTACATCTACCATCTTGAAGACTACAGTCAGGTTCGTGGTTCAATCCTAAGGAAGAACATAGATAACAAGGTCCTTCCCTACTGAACCTGAGATGGCTACCAATACGTGATGCCTTCATTTCCAACCTAACTCGATTGGCAGTAAATTGGTGTATGGTGATAGGACCAGAGCTGTGCCACACATGGGCGGAGATACAGGGGGACGTGGATGGGGGAGCGTCAAAGGTGGAATCGACTGATCTAATGTATATATGAATTGACATCATCATCATCATTGTGACCCCCCCAGCAATAATGACCTTGCCCCCCCCCCAGACTTCCAAGTCTATCTACGCCTATGGTGCCACAGAGAGGGAAAGGCATGCAATGATATAATTATTCAATTATTGCACTCAGTGCCATAACTAGGCAGGTGCACCCGTACAGTGTCCACCTGTGGAAGAGAGGGGGCCTAAATGCATTCTTGCATACGGCATAGGAATGGCTAGTTATGGCACTGATTACTACACTTCACTCAGAGAAATTTGACAGCAGCACACTACTAATAACAAGCATTACAACAACACATACATGCACAGCTTCCAGCATGGCCCAGGTCCTCTTTGACCACCTGATAAAATCTCTTCACTGAAACAGAGTGGCGGGCCATGATCTGAATAAGAGGACTAGAGTTGGTGTGAGAGTTCCCACATTGCAGTCAGGGATGCCAGAGCCATCATTTTCCTTATTTGCAATATTTGGTAGGCAAAGAGGCCATGCTTTGAAGTAATTCAGAGAAATTGAATAATCCCCCCCCCCCACCCACTGCTTTGCTGTTCCCAGCTGTATGCTTCTCCAATTACAGTGAGAACGCTCACTCAAACCGTAAATGAACAGCAAGAGGGTAGTATTATCACATGATGGGAAAAGTAATTAAACGGTAAAAGAAAATCACGTCGATTCAAACAACAACAACAGCTTGTATTAAATCATCTGTAAAACCTAAAAAATGAAAGTAAAACAAAAAAAAGCTAAAAGATACAACAAATGGCTGAAAGCTCGGCATCAACATTCGCTGTCGCTACGAGCAGCACACGCCTTCCATATCACAGTTCTCTGCCACATTTTTATACTGCGCAAAGAAGTCCTCGATGGGGCAGAAGAAACTGTGGCAACCTTCTATCACAACAGGTTGCTCATTGTGGTACACGACGATCTTTTTCTGCGTAGCCCCACACTGCAGACCTACAAAAGCGATGTTGGAACTGAAGGGAGCGATGAAGCTCGATCGCCAACTGCGGTCTTGTCTCTTGCAGAAACCGTCCGCCGTCAACGGCTTCGGATCCTTGTAAAGACCCAGAGCAGAGTACACTTTCTTGATTGCACCAGCATGAGTGAACTGCAGCACTGCTTTGGCTTCTTTATGGAGACTCGACACGCTGCAATGTAAAATAACTTAAATTATGCACACAACTATGTTGAATGATTATTTTTTGAGCACGAGTCATTTTATACCTCAAATCAGAGCAGGACACCTTATATTTATCAAATGACAGAAGGAGTATATGGGTGGGTGTAACATACCCTGGACCCCTGTGGAATAGGTCAATTTCACTTCTATGTTATTTACCTTGCACATGTTTATACAGGATGTCCTGTAAGTGCAAGCACTACCTTTATCTCATCAACCATCTATCATAGACATATGATTCCAATTCGGAAAATGCTCAACGGGCGTTCAAAAATTACCCTGTACCAATTTCAAGAGCGAAAATACAGTGTGTCACAAAATAAAAAGTTAACTTTTTATACAGTCCCCGTGTGCCCCAAAACCCAATTAGAGAGTTGCTGCCCTGTCTTTCTTGATGCCAACAAAAAAAATCCCATCTTTCTAAGTGCAATATTCACAGGGATATTTGAATTTAAAAAAGGGAGGAAATTTGAGAAAGGACAGTGTTAAATGCGGAAAAACCATTCTACCCACATTTAATGGTGTTCTTTCCTAAATTTCCTCCATTTTTCGAATACCTCTGGCAATATTGTACTTAGCAACATGGATTTTTTTTTTTTTTTGGCATCAAGAGAGACCGAGCAACAACTTTCCAATTAGAAGTTAGAGCACAGGAGGACCGAATAAAAATTTATATTTTTTATTTTGTTACACACTGTATTTCCCCTCTCAAAACTGGTGCAGGGTAATTTTTGAAAACCTATTGAACATTTTTAAAATTAGAATCATACGTCTATGTTGGACGGTTGATGAGATGTCATGCTAACACTTACAGGACATCCTGTATAATTAAATTTGTATACTATTTTTACAGTAGAAATTGTTATAAAAAAAATTGTTTACTTTACATAACACTGCCATGAAAGGCAGTGTTATACTGTTTCATCCACCATAGCCTGAGTGGTGTGCGATAATGATCAAATCGCTGTTTCAATTATTGTTGCTTGACCAATTTTAAAGTTTCGAATTTTCAATTTTTGTGAATGATTATGTGAATTAAATCTTAAAATTTTTTTTATTGGATATTGCTTAACTACCTTTTTTTGATGCAGTTGGTCCCCGGAGTAGGTCAGTGTACCGCTAGTGTTTTTTATAGCATTAAGTATATCCTATCCTGCCAGCAGTGGTCTCTCTCTGCTTGTTCCTGATTATTTCCACCATTTCAAATGCTGCAGTTTGTATGGGCTTTAAATCACTCAAATGATGAAACATAACATCTGAGATATATATTAATTAGGATATATTTAATTAGAGAAATAATGCAAACATTGACCACTGTTCACATCCTAGCTCACATTTTTGTATGGCATAAAACAATCAACAACAATCCCTGTTGCCACAAATTGCTGGAAAAACTAGAACCTCCAAAATATTAATAGTTGTGTTGTTGTTACAGTTTGGCCATACTGACATACATGAATGCCCTCATTCATGATGATAATGCAATAGTAAAACAACGAATGCAAAAGTTAAACAATATGTAAATGCAAAAATTAAACAATACGTGAATGTAAAAATAGAGAAATACTAAAATAAATGCACACACAACATGCTTTGAAATCAGAAAATTATAAAATTTTTCCTATAGTCAATAGTCTTTCAGTTATGCTGGCAGTTTTCTTGCTCATTTTGGGCACTTCATTCAAACTACAGCCAGGATCACAATCGACAGTTTTACCATTGTCGCAAGAATCCATTCTTGGTGTAAATGTTATATAGATGATAAACAATTGCCAATATTGTTGGTATTCACCGCTGCTTACTGGCTCTTGTCTAGGCTTCTTTGATAGACAACCAAACTTCTGCAATTTCAGTCTTGGCCTTTGATTTATGAAATATGAAAGGCATGGGTTTACTCCTACCCTTGAAAGCATACATAGCTGTTATTGTCCTGCTGTTAACAACTGCACCCTCATTTACCTTCAATGCCTCAGCTTCTTTGTTGTCACAGAAAAATACAACTATACTTCTGGGGTCATCTCTCTCCCTGGTCCTCTCTCACACTGAATGCACCTTGGAGGGGACAGATTGCAACATGAGCAATGGCTATTTCTGAAGTTAGACTACTCACAAATAGCTTCTTTGAATTGACTTGCCTTTATTCTGGTCGGCTTCAGCATGCTTGGCATAGGCTATGTTGTTGCTCTTTGCATTGCAAAAATCCAACTCGATCTGGTTGTCATGAGCTTTCTTTCTGGGCAAAAGTTTGAAGTTTTCTTCGGCTTTCTTTCCACTTTCAAATTAGATAAATGCAAAACTGGGATTGTCTCTGCTTTTAAATTTTTTGGGAAGAATTCTGGCATTCACAATATCAGAAAAAAGCAGGCGTAGATCTATAGGTTTCCCCCAAGCAAAATTTGAATATGATAATATTGCATTCAATAAATCCATTGAAATTATTTGTATCAATATTTTTGATTAAATAACGAATTCAAGAAAACTTGTGACTAAAAAACTGAAAAACCAGGGCATTTTTTTCAAAAAGTCAGGACAGAGAAAAAAAAATGAAAATCAGGATTGTCCTGGAAAATGTGGGATGTATGGTCATCATATTCACAACAATTTGAAAAATCACCCTTCCAAACAGCGAGCTCTCAATCTGCCCCTGGAAGAATGTTCTTTAACTTCAGTCTTCCTCACATCAGCAGGTACATATCTCATGAACAACGTCTTTTAATTCATCAGAGAGTGCTCTTGCTGCTAGTCCTTGTGACATAACTCCAGCTTGAATATTAGGACTTATCACTGTCATCGTCACCTTGCATTTTAAAGCCATCATCATTATCTCTTGCTTTATGTTTACTTTTAGATTTAGCACCGATTGCTTTTGCTTTCATCCCAGTCAGGCTGTAGCCAGAAAATTCCTTCGGAGGGAAACCACTTCCATTTCGGAGGTGGGGGGGGGGGGAGGCAAGTGATAGAACTATAGATTTGGCCAACTTTTCCCCTTTTTCGATCATTTTTTCACATTTCAGGGGAGACCAGATCCCAAAGTCCCCTCCCCCCTCGCTACGGCCTTGATCCCAGCAAACCTCTTGAAATCAGCTGGACCAGCCAAACCTTTTCTTCGAAGTCTGTTCTCTCAATAACTGAGCTTGCTAATTTTTTGGCGCCATTGGTGTTGGGATATGGCATGCTTCTTCAACCTGGATTTTACACACTCGTTCAATCTTCAATGTTCAGGAACTGTGATTTCTCGTCTTATCAAATCATGGTCAAATTCTGTGAATCTCACTAACATTATTATCAATGAGTACATATGGTTTCTGAAAAGTATCATCTTTCACTACATAGAATGTACTTTTCATTTTTACTTTATCAATAACATAGTTCACTTCAGTCCTTCCTACAGCATTACTCCAAGGTAATTGGAGTAATGATGTACATAACTCCAACTTGAATATTAGGACTCATCACCCTCATCACTGTCATCGCCACCTTGCATTTTAAAGCCTCCAGCATCATCATCTCTTGCTTTATGTTTACTTTTAGATTTAGCGCCGATTGCTTTTGCTTTCATCCCAGCCAGGCCTGTAGCCAGAAAATTCTTTAGGAGGGTAACCACTTTCATTTCGGGAAAGGGGGGCGAAGTGTGTGTGGGGGGGGGGTGCATACCTTTTATGGGATTTTTAACACTGTTATGAACTTCAACATTTACTTTCACAGCAAAATTTTGGTTCACGATAGATATGTCGACAACAGCTTCAGTTGCTATACCATTGATGCTAACACTTTTGTTGGGAGTAAGTATGCTTATTTTTGGTATATGCATAGTTGTATTCACGAAAACAAAATTTTGATTTCATCATTAATCAGTGAGATTCATAGTTGTAGAATGAAAACCTGTGTTGAATAGAAATCACCACTGTTGTAGAATGGAAATGCAGCGGCCCACTGATTAATGACTAAAGACGCGCCGGTTGCAAAATGTGCGTGGGCGTGTAGGAGAAGAAGAAGTGCAGAGGAGAGACGGAAGAAGAAAACTGTTACGCGGACAGTCTACATGAGCATCGGAGGGCATCTGTTATCTCTATTGGAACTCAGTCTAAAATTTGTTAAGTCTTCATGTATAATACAACAATAATCTAGAATTGTGAATAATAATAGTATTATGATTATGTGTTAATTAATATTGTTAATAAACGGAAGCTTAGGATATTCTTCGACGTACGTATCCTTCAGTGGTGACTTCATGAAAAGATCGCGCAACCTTCAAGCAGCGGAAACAACGAGGGATAACAATATGGCCATCAACATCGTGCTTCTTCTTCTACAGGTGTCCATCATCAGTGAACGATAAGCCAAGTGGTTTCCTGTCTCCGCTCCGCCAGATAACTAAGTAAGCTCAGCGCGTGTACAACATTTTTTCTTTGTGTTATGTCCCTTGCGTAGGCGATTCAATTTCATTCTAGATTTTGTATTTATCCATTGCCATCAACATGACCAATACCCCAGACAGGTCCACGGAGATAGACAGGGTAGCACTTAAACTACCACAATTTTGGGACAAAGATGATGACTTATGGTTTATAAATATTGAAGCGCAATTCGCTCTCGCTAATATTACCCGGGATCAGACAAAGTATTATGCTGTAGTTTCTGCCCTAAACTCCGAAGTATTGTCGTATGTCAGTGGCATTGTGAGGAATCCCCCGGCCGAAAATTTATATCTTACGCTCAAGGAGAGACTCGTGTCTGAATTTTCCGACTCGGAACAAAAACGAGTGAAAGATTTGCTATCCTAGGCGATGACAAACCCTCTCATTTGTTGAGAAAAATGCGCCAACTGGCCAATGACAAAGTTGATGCAGAATTCCTCAAAACATTGTGGATACAAAGGTTACCCAAAGAGACCCAAGCAATTCTATCAATTTCCGATGGAAATCTTGACAAGTTAGCTCAAATGGCTGACAAGATCTTGGAACTAAACCCACACTATGTAGCCGAAACACAGTGTCGCTTAGGTAAATCAACTGAAAACACAGAACTTACAGACTTGCGAACTCAAATTGCGGCACTAACTGAGCAAGTAAAACGTCTCTCACGAGATAGACAGAGAGGGCCAAGAAGCCATAGCCGTGAACATTTATACAACAGATGGCGATCACAGAGTCCGAGGCGAGCACTGCCAGAAGGTATATGCTGGTACCATTTCAATTTCGCTGATAAAGCCTATAAATGCCAGCAACCATGCAACTACAACAGTCAGGGAAACTAAACCAGAAATCACATGTGGCGGAGTGTGATTTCAAATTGAATTCCTCTAGCCGCCTATTCATTCATGATCCAACTTCACATCGCCATTATTTAACTGACAGTGGTAGTGATGTTTGCGTTTTGCCCTACAAGTCGGGTATGTCATTTGTTGCACCATCATCCTTAACACTATATTCTGCTAGCAACAGCCTCATCAAAACATTTGGCACCAAGATGATTTCAGTCAGCCTCAATTTACGCCGTGAATTCCAGTGGCCATTTATCATAGCTAACGTTAGCAAACCTATCATAGGTGCTGATTTTCTGAAACATTATGGACTGTTGATTGATTTGAAAAATTCTTGCCTCAGGGACCCTTTAACTAGATTAGCTAGCAAATGCTGTACTATCAACAGTCCAGAGATGAGCGTTACACTCATAGCCACTGATGAAAAGTTCAAGGACATTTTCTACAGATACAAAGAAATCCTCTGTCCATATCCATCCTCACCTAATGCTAAACACAACACGGTACACAGAATCATTACAAAGGGACAACCTGTTTTTTCACGCCCCTGGCGTTTAAATCCCAAGCAGCTGGAAGTCGCAAAAAGAGAATTTCGGATTATGCTTGAACAAGGAATTTGTAGACCCAGTAAATCTAATTGGTCTTCTAATCCTCTTCATATGGTTCCAAAACCTAATGGAGATTTTCGTCCTACGGGTGACTATCGGGCTTTAAATAAACAAACACAAAAGGACCGCTATCCACTACCCCACATACAAGATTTTTCCCAGACATTATTTGGCAAAAACATCTTCTCAAAAATTGATTTGACCAGGGCATATCATCAAATACCTGTTCATCCAGATGATGTGCGGAAGACGGCCATTACAACACCATTTGGTCTTTTTGAGTATTTATATATGCCCTTTGGACAATCGAGCGCTGCTCAGACATTCCAACGCTTTATACACAAAGTTTTGTATGGCTTCGATTTTGCTTTTGCTTACCTCGACGATATTCTGATCAGCAGCTGTTCAGAAGATGAGCATGTCAAACATCTTGATATGGTATGCAAACGACTCTCCGAGTATGGTATCAGAATCAATGTAGACAAATGTATTCTAGGAGCAAAAGAACTTCCTTTCTTGGGGTATCTGGTGAGTGACAAAGGTATCAAACCTCTCCCAGACAGAGTTGAGGCCATTCTCAAATTTGAGCATCCCAAAACAATCGCGTCTTAAGACGATATTTAAGCTTATTAAATTATTACCGTCGCAACATTCCACATGCAGCATTTTCTCAAGCATTATTATGTACACATTTACAAGGCAAAAAAATGTCTGATAAAACGGAAATAATTTGGACACCTAAGTCCTCGAAAGCTTTTGAAGAATCCAAACACCAATTAGCAGAGGCGACTGGCCGCCGCATTCGGTTGCCAGTTCGCTTTCAAGAACATTCTTTCTAGGGGCGGGGTACTGCAGCGGCCCACTGATTAATGACTAAAGACGTGCCGGGTGCAAAATGTGCGTGGGAGTGTAGGAGAAGAAAAAGTGCAGAGGAGAGACGGAAGAAGAAAATTGTTACGCGGACAGTCTACATGAGCATCAGAGGGCGTCTGTTATCTCTATTGGAACTCTGTCTAAAATTTGTTAAGTCTTCATGTATAATGCGACAATAATCTAGAATTGTGAATAATAATAGTATTATGATTATGTGTTAATTAACATTGTTAATAAACAGAAGCTTAGGATATTCTTCGACGTACGTATCCTTCAGAAAACATTGCCGCTGCAAAATGCCATTGTCTTGAAAAGCGCAAGAACATCATTACCAAAAATAAAAACTGCCATATTCGATCTTCAGCGCCGGTCAGGTCATTACCACGTGGATTTCACTCCATTACATTCTTCGCACAATCATCCCTGCAAATCCCACTTCTTTCTTTATTTCAAACTGAGCCCAACTAAGATATATCACCATCTAAGGGCGATTTACTACCTAGTGAGTTGTGCTGGAAGTGTAACTGTGTGTGTGTACCTAACAGTCTGAGTGTGTATGTAGTGTTGTGTTTGATTTTTCAGTGCTGCCATCTATATTTCAGAATTCCACTTCTGAACTACGGGCTTTAAATCACTCAAATTAAGATAAAGATACATCCCAGGTCTGTAGGTAGAAATTTCGTTTGGGGGGAACCAAAGTGATAGGACAATAGATTTAGCCATCTTTTTCCCTTTTTTCAGTCATTTTCTCACATTTCGGGGGGAACCAGACCAAGTCTCCCCACTACAGCGTTGATACATCCTAATTAAGATATCACTTAAGCGATCTGTAAATATGCCAGGGATAAGTTGAGTGATCTGTGAGTATGCTGTGGGCCACTCAAATGATCTGCAAATAAGTTGCTGCTTTCTCAAGTGATATTGAAATGTGCTCTTCAGGTTACATAAGCAATCTGTAAATGTGCTACTTAGTTAATCTTCACAAAATTAAAATTTAAGGTCAAGGACCACGTAAGATTACTCCGAGGACCACATTTGGCGCATGGGGTGATCATGTATGTCCTAGCATGTGATTAATGAAAATACACCTCAATAAAGTGTTTTGGACAGTCATACTTACTTGAATAAATCGACCATGTATTTGATAGCCGGACACGCCTGCTTTGAGTTAATATCGTCACCATAACTATCATTGTAATAGTCATCAACATCATCTCCATACTCGAGTATCCTGAGCTCATCACGGGAAAACACGCCACACCAGATATCATTCATTTCGAGAGCATATCCAAACTTACACGCATCATACATAACCTGCACATCATCTGACAAATAAGCGAGTGTATGATTAGAATACAACCACAAAAACACAGTTTCAGACACCTAATAAGTATTTAAGAGAATTATATATATTAATTGGAGCGCTCCAGAGAATGTTATTCAGACATAATTTGTCATTATAGAAAAATAAAGATTTATGAAAAATTTCACTGACAGCAATTCACCAAAAGGAAAATTCCCAGACAAAATTCTTTGACAACAGCTACTGGTGAATGAACAGACAGAAAAGTCAGTGAGCACATATGTGAGGGAGTGAGTAAATGAGCAAGTGAAGCATAAGTTAGAGTTGAGATAAGTGAGTGAGCAAGAGATTGAAAGAATCAGTGAGCAAGTGAGCAAATAACCATGTGAGCATAGCAGTGAGTGAATAACCATGTGAGCATAGCAGTGAGTGAATAACCATGTGAGCATAGCAGTGAGTGAATAACCATGTGAGCATAGCAGTGAGTGAATAACCATGTGAGCATAGCAGTGAGTGAATAACCATGTGAGCATAGGAATGAGTGAATAACCATGTGAGCATAGGAATGAGTGAATAAGAAAGCCAGTGAGGAAGTGAGCTTATCAGTGAGCAAGTTTTAGTAAGCAAGAGAGTGAGTACATAAGTTACTGAGTTAGCAGTTTAGCAAGTGAACAAGAACCATGTGATCATAGGAGTAAGTGAATGAGCAAATCAGAGAGGAACTGAGCAGATGAGTAAGTGAGTGGGTGAATTAGCAAGTGTTAGTTAGCAAGAGAGTGAGGATGTATGTTTTTGAGTTAGTGGGGGTACCAAGTGAATGAGCAAGTGAGTGAGCAAAAGATTGGAAGAATAAATGATAATAATAAATAATATGAGTAAGTGAGCATACGAGTGAGTGAATAACCACGTGAGCATATGAGGAGTGAATGAGCAAATCAGTAAGTGAATGAGTGAGCAAGTGAATGAGTCAATGCCCACGAAAGAGATCAACTGATCAAGTGAGGCACTACTACTACTGTGAATGATAGAACTACTTAAAGCACTTTAGGATTTTTTTCAACTCGCTCATTCACTTGCTCACCAACTCACTCGTTCACCCATTTGCACACTCACTTGTTCATGTACTTGATCACTTACTCACTCAATTACCAGCTCATCTACTCACTTAGTCACTCACACACACTTCCTCACTCATGGAATCTCTCGACTTAATTCACTTGCTCACTCACTCAGTTGTTTACTCTACCACTCATTTGTTCATTCACTTACCCATTTACTCAACCACTGTTCATTCGATCCCTCTTATCAGTGTTACCAACAGTAAAAAACAATTTTTCAACTAGATTCTTCATCGAAAACAACTAGAAACCACGCATAAACAACCAAAATTAATTTCAGTCATTATGTAGATGACCATAGGTCCCATATTTCTCAGTACATTCCAGTTTTTCATGTAATTTAATAGTAGACTACTAGTACACAGGAAATTTTTTTGAAAAAATACTAGAAAAACAAATAGATGAGTATTTTTCTAACAAAATGGCTGAAAAAAAAAGAAGACCAGATCAAGTTGGAAAATAACTAAGTTAACAACACTGACTCCTATGCTCACTCAATAGGTCACTAGCTGCAGTCAATGAATTTTTCTGTCCTTGTTGGTGAATTTTCCTGCCTATAAATTGTGTGGTGTTGAATTTTTGGGACACAAAAAATGAAACATTCATGAACATACCATAGGTGACAGAGAAACCAAGTCTTTTCGAAACACTTGCCAATAGCGCTTTGACAAATGGTCCCTTCTCAAATTTATCAACCTCAGATGCACCAGCGCTGCCGCCACCACTTTTAGTATCATTGCACGTTTTCTAAAATAATAATAAAAGATCATATATCTGCTTATCTGATTCATTTCCATACAAGTATTTAAGGATATTTAAAAATAATAATAAACCGGCGCTGTAACCGGCTATAATACCGGCGCTGCCCGGGTTTCTTCAATGAGGCTTTTTGGATCACGTGATATCTCCCTCTTTCTTTGAGGGTATACAAACCATGTCTAAGGTAACCAATATATGGACTTCCTGCGCGACTCATGAAACAAATAAATCTAGATTTAAAGAAAGGTAGAAATTAATACATTTTTCCCCCTTTTTTAAGTGGCGCTAGGCATTTTGATTCCCTTACCTTTGAACGCCAAGTTATGCATCTGTCTGTTTGTGCTTCACAAATGCTTAATTAAAGCTGTGTAATTTCTTTGATGTACTTTAAGGGCCCATAATTAATTTTAAAACAACCTAAACCATATGAAATTATGCAGTTGAATATCAAAAGACAATGCGGAGACATTAATTTTCATGCTAGGAAATTTAAATAAAAAGTTGAAATCAATGTTATTGCGTGGATATACAACTCAAAAGTAGGTACAAATACAAATACAACACCACAACAGGCAAACTGCCCAACGAGGTGGCTGACTTAAGAACATCATGGATCCCCGAGCCATTTTTTGGAGGCCCTACCTACTACTGCTACACCACACATGCACCCCGCCCACACCCCCCCCCCCGCGGAACCCCCAACGAATCGGTACATGCGGGAATGTGCGTGTACGTGTAGTGAAACCTGACATGAAGTTGCTTGTTCCTCTGTAATGCTTGTTATGTGTAGTGCTGCCATCTGCCACCAGGTCTGACTAATCACTTCATATTTAATTTTCTGGGCTTCTTATATCTCTAAGCGAACACAATATTTCAAAAATCGAGAATTCTATACAGTTTTTAAAATTATTGATGTGGTGGAAAAACCCACTAAATTTCCACATTTCTAAAGTAAAATCGGCAATTTTAACACTGATTTCTACGGGGATCATCCTTTGCCTTACCTCCAAAGTGATGCTGATGATGGTGTCTATTCAAAAGCTCTCATTACTGGGAGGATTGAAAAAAGTGGCAAACCATTACAAAGGCATAAACTATTATACATATTGTAACAGGATTAAAGAAGAGATAAACCATTGTAAAGGCATAAAACACGTCTGAAACGCATTGCTAGGGAACCACGGTAACCAAAGTAAACGTTTGGAAAGTGATTGTTGAGGCTCAAAAACCATTGTTTCCTGACAGTTTTTTGCCCATTTAGGGCATTTTCCCTACTCTGACAAACTTTTAAAGCAGCCTATCATTCAAGTCGGGTCCTATTTGGTATATACGCAAAATTTGGCGACGATCCATCAAAAATTGTAGAGGTGTATAGAGAACACACACGCACACACACACAGACAGAAAATCAATTTTATATATATAGATAATACACACCATTGTAGCTTTCGTGGATGAACACACATTTAACTGAGTTGACGAAAAAGAAAGAAAAACAAATATTGGCATTGAAGAGGAGAAAAAGATTCAACTTTCGACAGCCACAACAGACCCATTTACAAAACACAATGGCTAGATGTAATAATTTTGGGGCACTATGGCTTTCTGGCCTGAAATCTTCTTACCAACAGGGAGTGAAAACGCTTACATTTGATTTTACTGATACCAAACTAATTTTTTTTAAATTCCACATGAACATTCACATAAAACAGGACAATAAAAAAAAACAATGGAAGAACAACAACAATAGAACATTGAGCACATACATTATGTTCCCCCAAGAGACAACCGTCCTTCCAGGAGGCCAAAGATGTTAAATGATAAATACTTGATATTGACACTCACTGTCACTGTTCAATAGATCAAGTGCATAAATGGTGCTGTAGCCCAGGTCGCCTGGTCGCGAGTTCGATACCCAGTTTGTCGTTGTCAGAAAACTTTCCTGAGACAGGGGTACAACAGAAACAGCGACATGACCACAGGAAAAATTGTTACCGCAGGGAGTCTCCCATTGAGGGGTTAACACACCAACCTCTCGATGAGTATAAAAAAACAAGCCTGCTGTTCAGAATCGGCAATAAATTGTAGGTCCCGGTCTAATTAGCCCTCGTGTGCAGAAAATGACTGTGATGCAACAAAAATGATCAAGTGCATAACATATTTGCGTATTATGCATGTATAAAAGAAGCATTCAAAGAGCTGGATTGGTATAAGAAAATAATTTAAATAAATGGGGAATTATTGCAAAATTTGCATAATTCCCAAATTATGCAAACGTGTATCTATCTTGTTATGCCAAAGGAAAGACCTATTAGCAAACTGAAATCATAAAGGGATTACATGATGAGCAAATTCATTTTAAAACAATAATTACTGATAAACACAAATACAAAGGCCACAACAGGCAAATTGCCCAATCAGATGCTCATAAAAAATTTCGCAACCCAATATAAAAGTGTATATCATGAGAAAAAAAGGTAATAATCAATATCATATAATACGCTGCCAATAAAAAAGACTATGGTTGTCATTCTAAGCTGCTATGGATCTCAATTCATCCCATTATAAGCATCATATTTCTTTCTAAACATTCAAAGAATTTACTTTCTGTGAGTGAGGTAAGCTATTCCGTTTATTAACAATCCCATGAGAACAACCTGGAGTTGTCCCTTACTAAATGATACTGGTGTCCCCTTGTCGAAGCAGTTGGTTGACGGTGCATTAATAACTCATGGAATATCTTATCCATTCCGTTGAAAATTGTAAACTTTTCTATCACTTCCCCCTGACACCCATGCTCTTCCATTGCAAACATATTCAAGAAATTAGGTCTTTCTTCATAGCTCAAACCTTGTGTGCCAATAAGAGCACACATAGCTCTTCTCTGCACCCCTTCAACCAAGTCAATGTCCCTCTGTAGGTATGGTTTCCAAAACCTTACAGCATACTCCAGTCCTGGACGAACTAAGCCTCAGAAAAACAGAAGAATCACTTTAGGAGAACGTGAAGATACTTTTTGAAAATGAAACCGAGCATTCTACTCGATTTTTTGACTACCGCTGAACAATGTTCAGAAAATCTACGTTGCTCGTCAATGAAAATTCCCAAATTGGTGACTATATTATATATAGTCACCAATTTATAGTG
Source organism: Pholcus phalangioides (assembly GCF_987345545.1). Taxonomy (NCBI): domain Eukaryota; kingdom Metazoa; phylum Arthropoda; class Arachnida; order Araneae; family Pholcidae; genus Pholcus; species Pholcus phalangioides. The sequence goes on from NW_028301637.1 coordinate 7,705,531, forward strand.
ATATAAATTGGTGAATATATATAGTGACACCATTCAACTCATGAGAGAAACGTAGGTTATTCAAACCAAAATGAGCGACCATGCACTTATCAACACTAAAGGTCATTCTGCAATCATATTCAAGTTCGTCTGGAACATCTCCTTATTGTTCTTGGATTCCCAACTATCCCATTAGTTTCATTTCATCTTTAAATTCACTAACAATTTGATTGATACCCTGATCGATTTTTATTGATAAAAAGTGAAAAAGTATAGGCCCAGGTACACTTCCTTGAGAACCTCCACTTGTGACACTTGCCCAATCAGAAAATCCCAGTTCACCATAACCAATTGTGACCTATCTCTTAACCATGATTCGATCCAATTCAACAAGTTGCCCCCAATGCCAATCTCACGTAAACACCTTGAGAGTTCACCATGTTGGACTGGATTGAATCCCTTCTGGAAATCAAGATAAACTACACTAATGTTTTTGACTTTTGTCAAAACTTTAGTCATAATAGTAATGATAAAGTGAAGTCCAACCCCACAATGAGACTTGGCTGCATCATGTCACGCCACATTGGAGGAGTTCTATTCAATTATGTTAGGTAAAACAATTGTGCATCGAGAACAGCTCTACAATGACTGAAATCTCACGTTTGCCCTGTTCTTCTGGGAAAGAACAGAATTGTCTGATGTGACATACCTTGGCCAAGCCTTATCTCGTGGTTGAAAAACTATAAATCAATATCAAAGTCTCACCCTAATGTTCTTGCAAGCTTTATTGAACTGTAAAACTCCATCGTTTATCTTTCCTTGAATGTATTGGGCTCCTGAAAATAGAGAAAACAGTGAATAAAATAACACATTATATTCAGGCGGTGGGAGGAATTATAAAAGATAATAATTAAAACAAGCATTACAATTTATCAGTAAAACTGGATAATTCTACGAGCTTACTGAGCTTGCCAAAAAGACCTTCTGCAAAAGCTTCTGCTGTAGTTTTTGTTCTCTCCCTTGAAGTATACTCAAACACAAAGCGACTTGGCGAATAGTTGTTGTCCAGTATTGTCGGGATTCTGCTCTTGAAACGCTGTGCTACCCAACAAATTGATTATTACAATCATGCAATGGTTATATTCACTGAAAAAACAATTTTTTTACAAATCAAATTCTTTTTCTACATATAAATACAGCATTAATTTGATAGGAGTAATAAATATGAGATAACGTTCAGTATAAAAGCATTTCTAAAATCCATCTTTGATCAACTATTTAATTGAATTGAAAACTTCTTTTCTTTGAGGATTTAAGCTTGAATATAAAGTTTGGCTAATACAGTAGAACTTCTCGATAACGGACACCCATGAGACAAAAAATATCAACTAACGGGGAGTGAGTGTACGCTAATGGGGAAATGTGATATACAGTTGAACCTCATTTATACAACAATTTGCATCAGTTGAAATTGGTTCCTATACATTTTAGTGTCCCACAATCGACTGGTGGTTTTCAAAATGGGATAAAAAGAAAACTGAGAGATATTGAAGTCATTCTTATTGGTATATATATATCTAATCGGTATATATATATATTATATATTCGGTATATAAATGTGGGAAGTCAAGAATTTCAGATACGTCATTCATGTCACAAGGGCATGTACAGTTATTAAAATATAAAAAATTAACTTTTTATACCGTCTCGTTGTGCCCAAAAACCTAATTATAAAGTTGTTTTTCTGTCTCTCATGATGCCAACAACAACCACAACAAAAAAAGTCCATGTTTCTAAATGCAATATTTACAGAGATATTTGAATTCAAAAATCTGAGAAAAGTTGGGAAAGAATCATTGTCACACTTCACTCATAGTTAGAAACATTCACTACACACAACAAGCATTACACAGAAACAAACTTTCACGTAAGGTTCGCTACACATATATATACACACACACACTCCAACATGTACCTATCCGTTAGAAATTCTGCAGAGGAATATGGATGAGGTGTGTGTGTGATTCAGTAGCGTAAAGGAGGAGTTTGTTAGTTTATGCTGTGCTTTCCCCAAAGGAAAGGGGGAAGCAGGGCATTTCCGGCAAAACCAAAATTTATTGATATGCCAAAGATTACATATAGTGTTTTGTGGTCGGCTGAAGTTGGCTTTCTGTGGTTCCCAACTTCAAGGCGCAAATGCGAGCCGATCTCACCGTTAAAAAGTCTCGCCACAGAGAGCAACAGTCCTACAACGATAAATCATTCAATCATAACACTTCACTCATAGTTAGAAAAACTGGTGGCAGATGGCAGCACTACACATAACAAGCATTACAGAGAAACAAAAAACTTCACGTCAGGTTTCACTACACGTACACGCACATTCCCGCATGTACCGATTCGTTGGGGGGTTCCGCGGGGGGGGGGGGTGTGCATGTGTGGTGTAGCAGTAATAGGTAGGGCCTCCAAAAAATGGCTCGGGGATCCATGATGTTCTTAAGTCGGCCACCTCGTTGGGCAATTTGCCTGTTGTGGCGTTGTATTTGTATTTATTTGTATTTGTATAAGGAAATCAAAAATTATGTAAATCGAAGAATCAAATTAATCAAGTTAAAGTCAAAGTGCAACAGACACAGGTAATAAATAATCATAGAAAGCATGGACTCTACAAATTTAGGGCTTGAAATTAAAACAAAATATCTTTGTTGAAAAAAATTAGACATTCTTTCCCAAGTCGAGGTCTTCTGTTTACTTTTCCCTGCCCAGGGCCCCTCCCCCAAGTCACAAAAAGTTCGAGATTACTTTGTAGTTGCATTATGAACTACTGATGAGGAATTCAAACACTAAAATTAAATTTGATGTATATGTAAAATTAATGTGCAATAGAGAGTTCTGTTATGAAGAAAAGCTACTTATTCAAACGGTTGCTCTGTTAGTCTAAATTAAACATTACTAGTACAAATCAAAGTGTACAGTACATTTCACCACAATAATTTAAATAATAAGAGATAAAAAATTGCTATTATTTTTTCTTTCACAATCTATAAATTTTATTAATATTGTTATTTTGATTCATACTTTAATAAATGTCATATTACTTTAAATTTATATGATTTTCATAACATTGCACATTAAAACTGATGGAACTCCGCTTAAGTCATCACTCCGCTTAAGCCGTCATAATTTTTCGATAACTTGAGGTGACGACTTATTGAGGTTTTACTGTATTTTATTTCAATAACTATACATACCCTTGTGACATGAATGATGTATCTGAAATTCCTGACTTTGCATAGTTAATATTCCACAAGAATGACTCTAATAGCTCTCACTGTTTTCTTGTTATCCCATTTTGAAAACTACCAGTCGACTGTGGAGCACCCTGCATATGTTACTGTGCGTGTGTGTAAAAGTGATACACTGGTGGATATGCTTAACCACCAATCATCTTAAAAAAGGCCTTATTTTTAACTAATTAATTGATAGCTTAAATTTCATTACTATAGGTGCCAATTCACAGACTTGAAAAATCTGTAGTTTATCCCATGATGGCACATTCCGCATCAATGAAAACATGTCAAACAAATGAGAGGCAAAAAAACTGGCTTTTTTTTAAATTACAACGGGTGACATATAAATCCCATTTTTCGAGGACACATTTTTCCCCCGTACTGATTTTTTTTAGCAATAATTACCCACTTTGCTTACTTTAATCATTACATTTGGTGGCAATTAACAATTTTTTTTACTTGAAATCCTGATTCCCCGTATTTTTCCTGAGAAAATGGGGTGAACCTGAAATTGCAAGGACTGGAAGAGTATTTTCTTTAGGGATTTTCCATTCAAACAAAGCTCAATTTGAACACTTCTAGGGATTTTTCCATGAAGACACGAAAAATCGGAATAATCAGATTTCTGATCGGATTATTTTAATAAGGCTGAAAAATCAGAAGGCTTCCAGGTAAATCGGAAGCATTGGCACTTATGCATTACATTTATCAATTTTACTGGCGAAAAAATGGAATTATGGGTAATTCCCAAATAAAGTTGGAAAGTCTGGTAAATATAGAAAAAATTTATAAACTTTCTTCTCTTCATTAAACCAAATACGTGTTTTTTTACCACACATGGTACATGAATACACATATATTTTCGGATAAAGATTACATTAAATTAATTTCTCAGCCACCTCGTTGGGCATTTTGCCTAATGTGGAGTTGTATTTGTATAAAATGAGAATGACTGAGATAAAAACATCATCTGTCTTATGATGTGGGCTTCGTGCACAAGTATCAACAAACAAAACCAACACACACTTCGCCATTCGAATTCACCATCCTGGACCACCACAGTTATGTTCAGTTAATTAATTCATTGATGATTTATCATGTTCACCAACACGAGCTTGGGATTAAAGATAATTTTAGTTGAATAAGATAAATTTTTAGTTTATGACCAAAAATTAATACATTAGAATTTGAAAAAAAAAAAGTTTGCGAGATTTTACTGTCTGCTATCGAGAGTGTCTGCTAATGGGGAGTGAAATAAATTAAAGCCTCTATTCCAAGAGCTTGGGCATCAAGTTTTTTACCAAAACAAGTTAAACATGAAGAATCTATGTTAATACACCAAGAAATTAGTATCTCTCAGAGCTGAAATAGCATCGCAAATGTGAGACAATCTGCCATTTGAAAAAGTCTCTCCCCAGAGAGCAGGCAGACATTCTACAGGATAACTTTCATATGCACAAAGATTCGGGCATTTGTAACTTTCACTTCCAAAATGGAAGACACAATTTAGACGAGCACTTCTTGGAGACACAACACATATACAACTCTGCATCACAATCTCTTCCCACAAAAACTTGTGAGGGCCATACATATACACTCACACAACGCATTGAGATATACACTAATTTGCTGAAAAAAATCTTCGAGGCAATGTTTATAAGGTACATGTATGGTGTGGTAGTGACACTATAACTTCAACATGCTGGATTGGAACTCTGAAGAGCAAGATTCGAATCCAGCTCGTTGAAGTTATAGCACCTGAGTGGTGCAGTGGTAAGATGTACATCTTCTACCCTGAAGGACAACGTCCACAGGTTCAAATCCAGGGAAGAACATCAAAAACAAGTTCTTCACCTACAGAGCCTGGGATAACCACCAATAGATGGCATCTTCATTTCCCACCCAACTCCACCGGTTAGAAATTACTGTACAGTGATATATGACTGGAGTTGGTATGCAGGAAAGTAGTGGTGTGGTGGTAGTAGTCAGAAACTGGCCTTTTCCACTCAAAATAAGAGTAATCCGCTATCCGTTGGGAGTCTGGGATTAGGTTTGGTGATGTAGCAGTAGTTGGTAGTAGTCGCGTAACCCTCCCTGAAAAAAGTGAGTTCTATGCATGTGCCTCGTAAACAAGAAAAATGAATTTCAAATTTCATGATGGAATTTCCCAAAACCATAAACTTAAATCAAATGCAAAATTATAATTGAAAATTGAATATTAAGAGGATCAAAGCTACTACCAAGTTGTCTTGTCCTTTCTTTCCCAATCTCTGGGACTTTGTTATCGAATGCCGGCACCATCGAAAGGGAGTAGTCTCTGAGTTTTTCTATGTCTGGTGAGCACATACTGCCTATAAAACCCATAAATTATCAAAATATAGCATTAAAAACTTAGTACAAACTAATATGATAAAAAAAAATTATACAAACACATAAATTGATTTGAATGTCAACAGCGTGAACTCACCATTGCCACCCGAATAAGCATTGATGATCTTATTCTTGAAAATTGGAAGTTTATCAAGCATCTCTTCAATATCATCTTTGTCAGGGTATCTAACAGCATGTCGACACAAAAAGTAGAATAAAGTCGGGGCACAACCTGTGAAGAGACGATTGGATGAACATGAATCATAAATTCCATTGAAAAGTTTCTTCTGATTTTTCAATTTCATTCACAAGTTGAGACAATAAATACCTGTCCCTTCGTAGAAAGATAAGATACAAATTTTAAACGATGATTGCATTAAAGAATATAGGTGATACATAACTCCACTGGTGTCTTGATTGGTGGGCCAACAAGCATGGGCGGAGATACAAGGGGAGTGGGCATTCTCTTGTTTATATATGAATTGACGTCCTCATCCTGCCCCCTACGTTTTGTCTCTTTCAATAAGTATCATGATGGCTTCGACAGCATCTAGAAATTGTTTTTACGTCGTTGTAGACTGTACAATGACATCAGCGGCCACCACTTAAAAAAACAACTCTTATAATAATTATTCAAGTGAATCTTTCTGTAATTGTTATTGTACTTTTTGTCGTTCCAGTGTAATGTCGAAACCTGCATGCGTTTTTTGTGATTTTCACCCTCTCAACGCAGTTTGTGACACCCTGTTCCATTGCAATTTTTGTTCCTCTTGATGTCTACCAACAACTCCCTGAGTTTGTCGTTCCATTAACAGAACACCCTGTATACGCATATGCATTAGATCAGTCTGCTTCACCTTTGATGCTGGGCCCTGCCCCCTCCACCCGTATCTCCGCCCATGCTTCCATCAATTCTGAATTTTCATCTATTTTAAAATTATTTTTTTCATTGATTGTGATAAAAATATTTTCACTAATTTTGAAACTAATCTTTCTGCTAAAACTAATGTAAACAATGGAAACTTCTGAAAACAATGAACAAACAAAATTCGGAATTTCTATCAATTCTAAAATAACTCTTTTTCATTGATTTTGAAACAGCCGAAATCATCTCAAACTAATGCTCAGACATACTCTTCCACTAATTCTAAATCTTTGTGAATTCCCAAATAAGGGGTCATTCAAGTATTACGTCAGCATCGATGGGGGAAGGGGGTTTCGGATTTTCTGACTTTTAATGACAAGGGGGGAGGGGGGTTTGGATGATGCTTACTTCATCAACCACCCTTTATGAAGATATTAAATATTCTTAATGGCATTGTGATGTTACGACCCCTTCATTCCGACGATCTCCCACCAGGACGAGGGAGAAGAGAAACGAAAACGGAGGAAAGAAAAGACCCAAGGGGGTGTGAAGAAAAGAGACGCTTGGTTGGAGAGGAGAGAAAAGAGACAGAAGGTCATGGACTTGGACAGTCCGAGAAAGAATAATGAACACATTAACTGCTTCAAGTTGTACATATCCTTATAACTATACCATAATTATGTTTACTCAAGAGAATACAATATTTCATTGTTTTGAACCTTTGTCTCGTGACTTTTTGAGTTAATTATTACGAACCAACAAACCAGTGGGGTCAGCTGGCCTCACAGGCATCTTATTTGGTGCGCCAAAAACGGCAAAAAAACCTTTCGATAGTTATTGGGCACCAGAACTAACATTCTTCCGACTGATAAGTCCCCTACAGGGCCACTTTAGTGATCTCTAAATGTTTCACAGATCCTTCAAGTGATCTGGAAATGTTTCCGGGCCGCTTAAGTGCTCTGGAACTGTGAAACGCATCACTCAAGTGACCCGTAATTACGCCAGAGATCACTTAAGTAATCTGGGAATGTTCTGCGTGTAACTTGAGTGATGTAGAACCGCACTGGGGGCCGCTTAAGTGCTCTAAAATTTTGCCACATGTCACTCATCGGATCTCTAAATGTGCCACAGATCGTTTAAGTGTTCTGGAACTGTGTCGCGGGTTACTTAATGGTCTTTGAATGTGCCACAGGCCTACCTCAGTGATCTGAAAATGTGCCATTGGCCACTTAAATGCTTTGCAACTGTGCCACGGGTTATTTAAACGATCGATAAATATGTCACTTTGTTCATTTTTACGAAATTGGGTTGGAGGGGACAAGACACATCACATAACCTTCAAGGCCATATTTGGTCTGCAGGTCAAGGATTTACCATATATGGCTTAAAGAGAAATTTTGAGTTCTTACCTTTCAAGTAGAATTGAAATTAACAGATATTGACTATAATTATATATAAAAGAATTTTTTTTCGAAATTTCAATTTTTTAAAGAAATATCTTTTACGTTAAAATTTTTTTTTTCTTCTGCGGGTGGGGAGGCATACGACCCCCTCCCCATGCCCCCTCCCGCGTACGTTTCTGATACCTACCAATATGTGTTAGAAGGTAGGGGGCAGTGCTGACGAAATTTTGCTGACAAGGGGGGGAGAGGGGGTCAAAATGGCTAAAAATTTGCTTACGTAATATTTGAACGGTCCCTAATGTCTTTCACTAGTTAAGAATTTCAAAATAATTTCTTTCATTGTATCTGAAATGAATCATTTCCCTAATTCTGAAATGAATCCTCCTACTAAAATTCTCAATCCTTGTGAATTTTCAAGCAAATTTCTTTCATTAATTCCAAATTTTTATCAATTTTAAAATAATTTCTTTCATTGTATATGGTGCGGGAACAAAGTTCTTGCCACTTGGAAATTTATTGTCCATAGTAGAAACAGTATCCTACTGTTTTGGTACTGCTCTCCTAAGACAGAATTTAGCATGGTTGCAGCCATGAAGGCACAAAGTATGGATTTCGAGTGAAACCAATTGATGTGGCAAATTTTAGATTTTCCAAGACATTTTACACGTTCCGTATTACCAAAACTTGCAAACACCCAACAAAATTTTGCATACTACTCTAGAAAACACTTAACATTTCCAAAACGGTCATAATTATGCAAATTAGACTGCAAACACGACTGCTGCAGCTCGTCTGGCACTACCTATAATTTTTGGCAAGAACTCTGTTCCCCACCAAATGTAACTGAATCCGAAATGAATCCTCCCACTAAAATTCTGAATTTTTTGTAAATTCTCAAATAATTTCTTTCATTAATACTAAAATAATCTATTTCATTAGCATTAAGGTACTTCATCAATTCCAAAACGACTTTTTTCCCTTGGCATAATGTGATGAATAAATCCTTCTATTAATTCGGAAATAAATCCTTTTGCTAGTTCCGAATTTTCATTAATTCTAAAAATAATTGCTTCCATGAATTTTTTTATCAATTCCGAAGTAGTTTCTTTCACTAATTCTGAATTTTTACTGGTTTTTATTTAGTGTACATATTTTTCTGTACATTCTGTAACTTTGAATGCTGATCTCCCCCCCCCCCCAGCCCCCATGAAAAGAAAAAGAAAGAAAAAGAAATCCACATTTCGGGCATATGTGGGACCCAAAACATGTCTATGCCTCGAAACTTTTTGAAACGGCCCTGGATAACACAATAAAGATATAAATAAGCTAACTCACCACCAAACATGAAATTTTCATCAGAACTGTTCATATAAGCAACCTGATATACAGTCTTGGTCCCGTAAAAACGATAAGGATTCTTGTTATCTGAGTGGCAGACTTCCCTACCGTCTAAATCTGCGCAATAGAGTTCATTGTTTCCGTAAACGCTCAAGTAAAGACTTAGGAGGATAACGGACATGAGAACCTTGAAAGATAAATTCAAGCAGTTAAGCATTCGAATAGTTTTGCATTCAACATAGTATTTCACAAATATATAGCAAATAGACGTTGAAAATTCATAATTGCTCAAGTAGCGTGTGAGTAAATTTGAAAATCACTTCAGCTTTTTTAGTATATTAGAAAAATAATATTTGCCTCGAGTCATATTATCAACAATATACTTAAAAGTGTGTAGACTCTGATAGAATTAGCCGTTTTAATTTTCATCCCCCTTTTTTCAAGTTTCTGGAATTAATTTTCTCCTTCCTTTTTAAGAAAAGAAAATAGGTGTAAAAATACGTCTCAAAATGGAAACATGTCCAGCTGTGTATATATGTGTGTGACTAGAATGCAAAAAGAGCAGCAAAATCATGAATCCGACTCAGCAAAGAAAGTGAGGGACCAGGCGAGTGACTGAAAGAGTGACCTAGAGAGTGTGCAAGCATGTGAGTGACCAAAACAGTGTGCAAGTTTGCAAATGGTCAAAAGAGTGACCTAGAGAGTGTTCAAGTATGGGGTGACTTAGAGAGAAAGGACCCACATAGGGGACAGATGTGTGTGCGGTAATTAAACTATAAATATCAATATTAATCCCACATATTTACCACATTCAGTGCCGCCAATAATACTTCGGCTCACTCGGAGATGGTAAAAGTGCATAAAGCACCCAGTGAAAATCAGATCTGGAACAGTGGTTATGAAATCTGGGTGTAGCAGGTTTTTTCTCTCTCTCTCTCTCTAGCCAAGTAACTAGAGATGGGACAAATATTCGGCTCAGCCAAATAATGCTTAGGTATTCTGCCAAATATCTGTGCAAATCTAAGCACAACAAACTAATTAAAAACTATATTAATTGTAATTTTTTGCATAAATTAACACTTTACTGATTATATTTTATTGTGCAGTGCAAACCTATCCTTTTCTGTGCAACGAGTCATGTCAGGGTGAATTTCTAGGATAATTAAAACCTGAAACTGAAAATAGTATCCTACTGCAATAAGGTGGAAGTGAGCATGAATTACTCAAGCTAATTAACTGAAAAATGTACCTAGACAAGAAATGTATTGAGCTACTGAAAGGCGAAAAGAGCATCTAAAGTCAAGGGCATAGCGAGGGGGGGGGACTTGGGGGGTCTGCCCCCCCCCCCCCGAAATGTGGAAAGGAAAAAGATGGCCAAATCTATTGTTCTATCACTTCGGTCCGCCCCCCTCCCCTACGAAATGAAAGTGGTCCCTTCCCGAACAAAATTTCTAGCTACGCCCCGTCTAAAGTGGAAAAATAAGTCGTAATTTTATGATGCTTGAGAGTAAATAATGGTTGACATTTTTTCTTGATTAGATGTAAAATTGTAATAAGCTTTTTTTTAAAAAAAAATTTATTCTGTAAGTAGTGATACCTAACGAACGCCTAAGCTTGCAAATTTTTCAGCTAACGAAGATTTATTTAAAATTGTTTTTTTGCCTCTGCTAACGAATACAGATTCAGCTGACAAACATTTTCTACGATATGAATGCACGAACTATCATAAAATAGCTGTGTCATGAACTGAATTTTTGCACCAATCATCATCAGAATTAATGTCACTAGAGCGTGATTAATCAATGTCCACCTCAGAATTTTTCTTTCAGATGTACACTTTTCTTTCTGAAATTCTTTGAAACCTTTTCACGTAGATTGAAAGATTAAGCCGAAAAATTTTCAGAGCATGTGCTCTTTCAGTGCAAGACTCAGCATCAAGCTGAACAGTCTGGACATTCTAGGAGCTTATCTTTTTTTTTTCCATCTGCGTGTATCAAACACAGAAATGAGCTCACCGAAACACAAATAGATGGGGACAACTACACGCACAACATCAACTTTAGAAGACACAATTTGGTGGTGGTTTGTGTGTGTGCACGTACACGTAGTGTAAAATAAAAAGATCTTTTCAGCACCTTCATCTTCCTGTGAATTCTTGTTTACATTATTTTTGAAGATGTTCATTTGAGCTTTCGGCCAGTTTCCCCCCCCCCCTTTTTTTATACCGCTTTTTGGTGTTTTAAAAAAATTCATCTTTAAATTTTGGGCAGAAGTTGGAACGAATTAAAAGATTTTCCATAGAAACTTATGGGAAATCATGTTTTGGCTAATGAGCATAATTCTGGAATGAATCATCTTTGTTAGCAGAGGTATCGCTGTAATATTAAAGCGCAATATGTCAACACTAAATTTGATTGTCTGTATCATGAAAATAAAAATCTGTTTAAGTTTTTAAATATTTATTTGAATAATAAATCCCATAATACAGTCATTTGAAAATACCAATAATTTCATTTTCAATTAAAAACGGCCATTTTATTTAATTTTGGTGAATTTTGAATAAATTGATATTCGGCAACCGAATATTTGGTGTTCAGCCAAATCACTATTTGTCCCATCCCTTCAAGTAACCTACCCAAATACAAAAATCATGTTGCTCACACGTGGGCCTGTGATGCCGTGTTCAGCCGTTTGCCTCCTGAAAAATACATTTTTAATTGCTACAGACTTGCTTGTAGTACTATATTTCCCGCCAATGATTATTTATACGGAATTAGAGATTTATCTGACAATTGGCAACATTTTAGTGAGAATTGGCAATGATGTTTTTTTCATTAATTTATGATCTCAATTTCCCATATTTTTCCAAATATGGCCACCTGGAATGTAACAAAACAACTTCATGCACGCTACTTAACCTCATCTGAAAATAGTCTTCCCACTTAAAAGATCCTGAAAACGTTGACGTTTGTTGTAACATCTCGGTTATAATGACAAAATTTTGCTGAATCTTCGATGTTGTTATAATTGAGCTTGCTTGTATTCATCAAATTTACTTATTTATTTTAATTTTCTCGAGCGGCCACGTTGTGAGAAGTGTACATGGAGCCTTAGTTGAGAACTGCTGACCATGGGCAGATATACAGGGGGGGGGGGCATTGCCAGCATCAACGGTGGAGTCGACTGATCTAATGTGTATATGAATTGACATCATCATCATCGTGCCCCCCAGACTTCCAAGTCTATCTCCGCCTATGCCGCTGACCTGCACAGTATTTAAGCACGAGAGTAAACAAAAGAATGACCTAGAGAGTATTCAAGTATGTGAGTGACCTAGAGAGTATTCAAGTATGTGAGTGACCTAGAGAGTATTCAAGTATGTGAGTGACCTAGGGAGTGTGCATTCATGGGAATGCCCAGAGAATGTGTAAGCATGGAGTGAGACCTACAGATATGTGTTTTTGTTGTTTCTTGTTTCCCTTCCTTTAGGCCAGAGTTTCTCAATCTGTGGTCTGTGATGATGGCATAGTTGGTCCGCAGGCAGAATTGACAATTCAATCCTAACTGGATGAAAAATTATTTAATTGTTGTGATTGATATTACTAATATCCATATGGGCAGCACTGTAACTAGGCAGGTGCAACAGGTTGCGCCCGCACAGGGCCACCTGGAATGGGCCAGAAGGGGCTTAAATGCAAATTATAAATTATAAACTTAAATAAGCATCAAAACCAAAAACTAGACAAATGTATAAAACAATTCGGAGCAACTGAAAATATTGAAATGTCCAATAATACGGGACGTAAGTGATCCGTCAAATTGTTTTAGACATTTCACTGGTCTTTCAATTCAGAAAGGCTGATGAGCATTGCTTTAGGCACTTCCAAACCGGAACATGCAGGCGACAGATATGCCAATGTAGGAAAATCATAAACACGTAGCATGATAAAGTTACACATTTCTGCAGACGCGGAATAATCCTATTCGGTTCACTTGCCACAAAAAAAATATTCCTAGGGAAATCCAGCATTAACTTAGTAAAGTCTATATAAACTGAAGACATAGCGTCAATTCACAAAATGGCTGGTTTACAAAAATATATAGTCGGAAATCCCATTTTAAGGAATACCGTTATAGCGAAAATCTCTAACCAACTAAATCGCTCAGATAAGTTTACGTAAGAACAATGCAAAAAACCTATAATTCCTTTAAAATAAAATTTCTTTATTACGAAGCGATTTCTCTTGGTGTTCGGTATAATGAGATTCAACTGCATAAACACTCACACGAGTGAATCAATTAAATACGCTGGGTTTTAACAGCACGTTCGATATAAAAACACAATATATTTTTTAAAACTTACAAACAGCGCCACTCCCACAGTCCATAGTTTAGTATTGACATCCATGTCGTCGCTACCACATTTAAAATAGACCGAACAACACTGGTCAGCAGCGTGATGTTAATACATTTTATTTTTCCTGTCCCATTTGTGCCCCAAAGGAAGAAGTGACAACAAGTGGGCCCCAAGAATGAAAATGGGGAAACCTCTTCTTTCTTTCTCTTCCTTCTTCTTTTTCCCATTGTTTCTTCTTCTTTATCTTTAGTCATGCTTAATTGAGCGTCTCACGGAAAAATGACCTTCGCTTATTGCCAAAATAAGGAAATAAAGACTTAAAAGAGAGGGAGGGAGGGTGGAAAGAAAAACGCCGCCTAAAATAATAAATTGGCGAGTAAATATGAACGCCTACGAAATGACTCACTTGAAGAAACTCCAAATACATCTCCTCCATGTTCCTCTCTCTCTCTCCTAGTCCGGGTCCGTTAATATTCTTTTCCCTTCTTTTACTGTGATCATGGTGGGCTCGGTTTTGGGGAGAAAAGAGAAATGAATATGGGCAGCAATTTAATTAATGTTATTAGATGAAGGGAGAGCAATTTTTAAATGGACTACCAGCGTAAATAATGAGGATTAATAGTGTACGTAAGCTCTTCTTTCCCCACGCACTCGGGGCTCGGTATGATGAAACTAGGAAAGGGGTATAGCCACTAGAATATAAGGGTCCTTATTCTCGGACAATTCTATTAATAGTCCTTATCAAGACCATAGGCGGAGATAGATTTGGAAGTTTGGGGGGGGGGGCACGGTCATTATTTCTGGGGGGCACGATGATGATGCTGTCAATTAATATATACATTTATACATTAGATCAGTCGATTCCACCTTTGACGTTAGGTGGGCAATGCCAACACCCCCTATATATAAGACATTATCTATAGGGGGTGTTGGCAATGCTCCCCATACCCTCCCCCGTATCTCCGCCCATGATCAAGGCGCCTTAGGGAGGGGCAAGGCATGAATGAAAGGAGGCATGACTGGTTTTAGGAACCTTCTCTTGTCCCGTTTCTGTCCATTCTGTTCTTTATTTCCAAATTTCTACCAATTCTGTTACTTTCCCAAATTTCTGTCCATCTCTTGCCTTCTTCTTGAATTTCTGTCTGTTTCTGGTCGCAAATTTCGTTCGGACGGGGAGGGGGGAACCAAAGTGGTAGAACAACCCCAGTAACCAAGGCCGTATTGAGGGAGGGACTTTATGGTCTGGTTCGCCCCCCCCCCCGAAACGTGGAAAATGACCGAAAAAAGGGGAAAAAAAGATGGCCAAATCTATCGTTCTATCACTTTGGTCCCCCCCAAATGAAATTTTTGGTTACGGGCCTGCCAGTAGCACAACGATATCGTTATCGTTAGGATCGGAACATCGAATGAATATCGAACGTCGATCCGTCGCCACAAATTTTTTTCGGAGGGGGGGGGGGGCACACTTGCATTTCGGGAGGGAGGGGGTACCACAACGTGATAGGATAATAATAACCTCAGTAGCACAACGATATGGTTAATATATCGTACCGATACAGGTCCGACGTCGAATGAATATCGAACGTCGGCCCGTAGCCACACATTTCGTTCGGGGGGGACCACACTTGCATTTCGGAGGGGGGGGGAAACCAAAATTATAGAACAACCCCAGTAGCACAACGATAGTTAGGATATCGTACTAATACCGGTTTGATGTCGGAACGATGTCTGGAAATTTTTATGTGTCCGATATCGAACGATATAGTAAAAATCTATTCCCCCAATAAAAGCTAGAATTTTTCTTTTTTTTCTCTAAAACAGTTTTACTCCTATTTTTACAGCATTTCGTTTAGACGTATAATATCTTGCACGATAATTGGTCCCTTTTGAAATAATCCAAATTTCTCTATGTCGATCTACTTTGACAAATGTATGTCATCTCTACGTCGAATGGTATCGAAATTTCCCCGTTGTTCTATATCGGTGTGTTACTGGGGATCTGGCTATCTTTTCCCACCTTCTTCAATCATTTTCCTCCCGTTTCGGGGGAGGGGGGCACCAGACCCACTAGGTCGCCGCTGTGGTGGTCGAGTGGTAATAGTGACACACACAGACTCGCATCGCGAGGTCCCACGTTCGAACCCCACCGTAGCCACAGTGGTGGTAAGCCAAAGTTGGTTTTCTGTGGTCCCCAACTTCGAGGTGCGAATGCAAGCCGATCTCCCCTGAATAGAGTAACAGACCTACAAACGGTAAAAATGGAGTTCAATCATTACACTTCACTTCTGAAATATAAATGGCCGCGCTGAAAAAAATCAGACACAACATAGATACGCACTCAGACTGTTAGGTACACACAACTCACTAGGTAGTAAATTGCCCATAGATGGCGATAGATCTGAGTTATGCTCGGTTTGAAACAATGAAAGAAAGATCCGCCAAGTCCCCCCCCCCCTTCCCCCTGCTCACTACGGTCTTGGCCTGTTCTGCTCTTTCCCAAATTTCTGCCCCTCATGGCCCTTCTCAAATCCTAGCGCAGGGTCCCTAGGCTGCATCTTTTGCGCCCTCCCCGATCAAACTTTTCACGGACCCTTCTATAGTTAGTTTATAGCGTGAAAAAGAAAAATGAGATGAGGATGACTTTCCTTTCCGAGTTCACCTTAGCATAATATCGAGAAAATATCTGTTTCCTTGACAGGAATTGTCTCAGGCCCTAGAGTAGAGCCCTGTCAGCCAGTGCCGTCTTAACGCATGGGCCCACCCAGGCACGGCCCGGGGGTCTCAATAGAAGAGGAGGCCTCACAAAAATGAGATCCGGTCGAAATTTTCTAGGATTTACCAGGTAGGGACTCCAAAAAACCACTTGGCACGGGGGTTCATGATACTATTTACACGGCCCTGCTGTCAGCACCACCCTTGCGGGGGTCGATCCTGCATTTTTCTGAATTTTTGCCCCTTTTCTGGTTCCTTCTCCATCAATTTCTACCTTTTTCTGCTCTTTCCCGAATTTCTGTCCATCCTGTTCATTCCTGGATTTTTCCTCATTCTGCTTTTCAGAATTTCTTGCCCTTTCCGATTTTCTGTCCAATTCTGCTCACCGCCAAATCTCTCTACTCATCCTTCTCTTCTTCAAGTTTCTTCCCACATCCTGATTTTTTTTTTCATTCTTGAATTTCTAACCCTGCCTTGCCTCTTTTAAATTTTTTTCCCGATCCAGTTAATGGCCTTTCTTTTCCTGTCCATCCTGCGTTTTTCTGATTCTCTTCCCATCCTGCTTTTTTCCGAATTTCTGTCTAATCCTGCTCTTTGATGTTTTCCCTCTCATCCTTTTCTTTTCTGAATTTCTACCTCTTCTTTGCCTCTTTCGAATTTCCGCCTGACCCAGCGCTGGCCCTTTCCTGAATTTCTGCTCATCTTGCTGTTTTCTGAATTTCTTTCCCACCCATCATTCTAGAGGAAAGAGTTATTTTCTCACTCTCTTTCTTAGGCCGGTATTACACTATAAGAGTTTGATAAAAATTCTTTTATAAAACTTTAAAAATTTAACCAATAAGCGCATCCGTTACATTCGAGTGAACTTGACTGATCCGCCTATTGGTTGCATTTTTCACGTTTAATAAACGAACTTTTATCAAACTTTTATAGTGTGATGCCGGCCTTATATAGGCACAATATTTGCTTTTTCTCCCCACTTCTCAACATGTTCTTGTTATCAAGTTTTCATTGTACAACTTTCTTTTGGAGCCTCTGGTTTTTTACATAAACATGTGGTAAAAAAACTTTTCGGTGTTTGTGAATGAAAGAGGGAAAAATGAAAAGTGAGATGTTGATGACCTAGAATGTGTTAATCCTTATATATTTATGGGATTTCTCTCCACTATTATCTCGACTATTATCTCCACTATTCACTCTTCGTGGAAACAAACGTCACGTCAACGTCATTCTATATTTACACGAGAATATAATCCTACCAGTACCACACACACTTCTAACATTACCACTACTGAACCGTACATGCACCCACCTCGTAAACACTTCTGTAATTTGTAACGAACTTGCGCGTGCCGGAGGCGCGTGTAGTCTGTAGGGGCTCTTATGTGTTTGTGATGTCAGAGTTATGCATGTTTGGCTTTGGAGAAATACTGTCATATTCCTTCCATATTGGAAGTGAACGTGCTGGAGATCTGCTGCTCTGTATGGAGACACGTCTTTTTAAATAGCAGACCATACGACCCGACCCCAAACAGTGTGCCTGTTATGAGGATCGAACCCGGATCCTGCGATGCAAGTCCATACTATGATAACGCAGTGGCCCCATCTAACATTGGAAATTATGTCTTATTAATTAAATGTCTTAATTTTAATGCTCTCCCCTTTCCTTAGTTTTTTAAACCGTGATTCTCCGCGTTATGTTGCTTACATGTTGTTAGGTTGCGCAGCACGAAGATAAGTTTCTCCTACCTTTCCATTTATACGTTGCAGCGAAAGATTCTAGCGAAGAAACAGCCCTGAGTTCATATGTTTGGGACCAGTGGAGTAAGTAGTACGCAAGCGAGAACTTAAGGGGTCCGTGCCCTCCCCAAGACGATCATAAACTAAAAATATTTCCAAACATTTCAGTAAAAAAATTCGGTCAGATCTCTGTCTTTTACAAACTCTCCGGATACCTTGGAGAATGCTCTCCGGCCAATAGGCGCAGAAGATTCGTAGTTCTCATAAAATGATTCATATGGTAATAAAGGGGGAAGAGGAAAGTACAAAATTTGCGCGATATAAGACAACTCAGAGAAAACTGGCCAAGCTGATAAGATGTAGGCTATGCACCGTCTATATGCTGGAAAATATGACGGAGAGGGAGTGTTAATTGAAATGAAGTAGACACAGGATCCACTGTAGTGGTCTTCCCACATGCAGTTCACACGTGCTCCAGTTACACTTACGCAGTCGAGAGATATGCTTAAATTGTTAACGAGGCCTCAACAAGAGTATAGACCTATGGAAATGAAGCTAGAGATGGGGGGCCGTTCAAATATTATGCCAGAAAATGTTTAGCCATTTTTGACTCCTCCCCCCCGGCAGCAAAAGTCAGCGAAACTCTGACCCCTTCCCGCTCCGTTAGCAAAATTTCGTCATCTCTGCTTCCTACCTCCTAACGCAAATTGGTATGATCAGACGTACGATGGGGGGGGGGGGGTATACGGGGACTCATCGGTTTCTGTAAATTTCAATACTATTTGAAGGTTACGAACCCAAAATATATTTTTAAGAAATTTATTGTGACCCAAGCTCTAAGCCATATCGGCTTTATCAAACCATTAGCCCGCGGACCCAAATGGCATTGGGGGTTATCTGATGTGGCCTATCCCCTCAAACCAAATTTTGTCAAACTGAACTAAGCGATTGCCGCTGTGGTGGTCGAGTGGTTATAGTGACGTACTCGCGATGCGAGGATCCGGGTTCGAACCCCACAGTGGTGGTCGGCTGAAGTTGGTTTTCTGTGGTTCCCAACTTCAAGGCGCAAATGCGAGCCGATCTCCCCGTTAAAAAGTCTCGCCACAGAGAGCAACAGTCCTACAACGATAAATCATTCAATCATAACACTTCAGTCATAGTTCGAAAAACTGGTGGCAGATGGCAGCACTACACATAACAAGTATTACAGACAAACAAAAAACTTCACGTCAGGTTTCACTACACGTACACGCACATTCCCGCATGTACCGATTCGTTGGGGGTTCCGCGGGGTAGGGGGGTGTGTGGGCGGGGTAGCAGTAGTAGGTAGGTCCTCCAAAACATGGCTCGGGGATCCATGATGTTCTTAAGTCAGCCACCTCGTTGGGCAATTTGCCTGTTGTGGGGTTGTATTTGTATTTGACACATTTACAGATCGCTTAAGTGGCCCGTGGCGGAATTCCAAAGAATTTAAGCGACCCGTGGCACATTTTCAGATCACTCAAGTAGGCTTGGGGCACATTCACAAATCACTTAAAGAAAAATTTCATGTTCTTAGCTTCCAAATAGCATCGAAGGTAACAGAAATTGATTAAAATAACATATAAAAGGTATTTCCTTCCCAAATTAAACTTGTTTTTTGCATCAAAATAATTTTTTTTGTTTTGTCATTCGCCCCCCCCCCCTCCCCGCGTACTTCTCTGATTTCAATATGCGTTAAGAAGGGGTTAAAAGATCTCATCTAATAAATGGCATTAATTTGCAAACTTGTAATGTAATATTTTATTTGAATTTTAATCAGACTGACCGAGTCAAAATTAATTATACTAAAAATTTAACCGCGATTTACAACCGATTTACTATAAACGCACCATTCCTAAGTAATTTCAACCTGAAGAAAAATTCAATCCCACGCAAATTCCTAAATATTCAAGAACGTACGTAACTGTTTACGTAACGTTTATACGACACGTAACTGTTGCTCCATTCAATGGTATAACGCGAGAGAGACCTTTGCATATTCAAAATCTACATGAAAAACATTTATTTGTTTAGCGAAGTCTGCGCAACATTCCTTTTAATGTCATTGCAATCTCTCTCGGCTAGTTCAAACTCCGCTTCGCGTTTGGCCAGGAGCAAATCGAGACGCGACGCGTACAGCGACTCGACACAGCACAGCATGCTCTTGTACAGTCAACGGAACTTTTCCCGGGATTAGGCAGGTATTACACTATAAAAGTTTATTAAAAGCCCTTTTATAAAACTTGAAAAATACAGCCAATAAGGTCACCGGTTGCATTTTCTAGAATGTAACCAATAACCTTATTGGTTGGATTTTAAGTTTTATGAAAGGGATTTTATCAAACTTTTATGGTGTAATACCGGCCTTAGCCATGAATGAATGAACGCCAGGGGTTCTGCCACCGGACTTATCCCGTTGCCGAGATCTCTTCCAGCCCAGCTTCGTGGCAGAGTCTGGGACAGAGTGAGTGCACCTAACAGACTGGCGCGGTAGCTCGGCCGATAAGATACTCGCCTAAAGTACCAAAGGATGTTTAGAGGTGTCGCGAGTTCGATACCCGGTTCGTCCTTGTCAGAAAACTTTCCTGACACGGGGGTACAACAAACAAACGGCGACTTGACCGCAGCAAAAAAATTGCTACCGCAGGGAGTCCCCCATCGAGGGGTTAGCGCACCAACCTCTCGACGAGTATAAAAAACAAGCCTGCCGTTCGGAATCGGCAATAAATTGTAGGTCCCAGTCTAATTAGCCCTCGTGTGCAGAAAATGACCGTGGTGCGACAAAAATGATCAAACCTAACAGTCTGAGTGTGTAGCTAGTGTTGTGTTTGATATTTCAGTGCTGCCATCTATACTTCAAACTGGGAGTGAAGTGTAATGATTGAATATTTGTAACGTTGTAGGAGTGTTGCTCTCTGTGGCGAGACTTTTTAGCGGGGAGATCGGCTCGCATTCGCGCCTTGAAGCTGGAAACCACAGAAAACCAACTTCAGCAGACCAACCGGCCTTAGCCATATCCTCAAAAACACAAAACATATGCACCTCTATGGCCGGTATTACATTACAAATGCCTTATAAAAATTCGTTTGTAAAACTTGGAAAAAGGGCAACTATTAATCTTATCAGTTGCATTTGCTCGAATATAACGGATAAGCTTGTTAGTTTCATTTTTCAAGTTTTATAAAAGAATTTTTGTAAAAATTTTATAATGTATTTGTAGCCTATATGATGCTCGCAACAAAAAAAATCTGAGCAGACACTCTTATCACAAACATGTCCGGACTCATTCAACATCGAAGAGCCCGAACCGCTAAATCTATAAATATGAAATTTTGTAAGCAGATATAGTACGGTCAGGATTATAGTGTAAAAGTTTTTTTAAAAGATCTTTAATAAAATTTGAATAATTTCACCAATAAGATCACTGGTTGCATTTGCTCGAATGTAACCAATGCGCTTATTGGTTGAATTTTTTTAAGTTTTGAAAAAGATATTTTATCGAAGTTCTTAGCGTAATCCCGGTCTTACAATATTGCACATAATGTAAAGACTCACTCTCAGAAAGGATTTTTTTTTAAAAATTCAATCTCTGAAAAAGGGTCATAACGAGATTCAGAGGTTATATGAAGAACCAAATATGAAATTTAGTCTGTAGTTTTACTTCATAATATAAAGACTTACTAAGAAGGGAGCAAGGGCGTAGCGAAGGGGGGGGGGAGGACTTGGGGGTCTGCCCCCCCCCCCCCGAAACGAAATTTCTGGCTACGCCCCTGTCTCTCCTCATAGCTTAAGCATCGCGCGGTGACCCCTCTACTAAGTCAATGTCCCTCTGTAAGTGTGGTCTCCAAAACCTGACGGCATGCTCCAACCCAGGACGAACTAAGGCCATCAGTTCAGGAGAACACGAAGAGACCTCTTTGAAATGAAACCGAGCATTCTATTCGATTTTTTGACCACCGCTGAAAAATATTCAGAAAACCTAAGCCGCTCATCGATAAGAATATGCAGATCGGTGAGCCTAGATGCAAAAGAGAGAGAGAGACTCACCAAGATTGGATTTCCCAACATTCAACAACCAAGGGTGGGGAATCACGAGGGGTTCAAATGCTATAATGGGGGAACGAACCATTGCAGAGCAATTTTCAGATTTCCGAATGCAGCGAGTGATGGCCAGTGACTCTATCAAGGTCTATGGGTTAGAATCGGCGCATTTTGAATGTCAGAAGCAAGTTCTTTACTTACCGAGCCTGGGGGCGACCACCGATGGATGGGACCTTCATTTCCCACCCAACTCCGCTGGTTGGAAACTGCCGTTTGACGATATATGACCGGAGTTGGTGTGCGGTAAAGTAGTAGCTCCTGACTCTAGCCCGAGTGGGTTGGTGGTAAGATGCTCGTCTGCCGTCGCGAAGGTTGCTGTCACGGTCCTGGGTTCGAACCCGAGTGAGGATATAGATAAGATATTTTCCGTAATGAACTTGAGGTGACCACCAATAGACAACGCCTTCATTTCCAACCCACCTCATTAATAGCAGTAAGGGGGCTATTCAAGTATTACGTAAGCAGATTTTTAGCCATTTTTGACCCCCTTCCCCCTCCCTTGTCAGCAAAACACTGACTCCCCTTCCCCCCCCCCCCCATTGTCAGCAGCTTGGAATATTTCATATCTTCAAAAAGGGTGGTTGATGACGTAAGCAACCTTCAAACCTCCCCCTCCCCCCCTTGTCATCAAAAGTCAGCAAATTCGAAACCCCCCTCCCCCTCCCCTCGATGCTGACGTAATACTTGAATGACCGCTAAACTGCAATATAGCGATATGGCCAGAGTTGGTAAAGTAGCTAGTGACTCTACGAACCACCTTACTAACCACTAACCTAGTAGCCTATACGGAATTAATTGCGCTTACCATTATGTAATTTTTCCTCAAAAACATACTTTATGCACGAGAATTGAACGATTTACGCAGAGGGAAAATACTTTCTTCCACATTTATATATTTCACAGGGAGCGATATGGCTTCTTTCTTCGATACTTCATGTCGTAATCAGTGGCAGCGGCCATTCTTATAACGATAAACAGCTGTTTTGCTTCCTCCGTAAACACGTGATTAGAAGTATGAGAAAAATGTTTATCAAAGATTTCCTTAGAGTTAGATTGGGTTTTTGGGGATTGGAACGATCTTTATGACGTAAGGAGGGGGGGTCTTCAACCTTTCAGACATTGATGGACACAAAGGCATACCGTGGTATTCCCGGTTATTATAAACGGGGTTTTCCAAATTATTGAACGCTTTTATTTTAACTGAGTTCATTTCTTTCATTAAATTTTCAAACAACTTAATCCATTATTTTTTTCATTATATTTGTCCCTGTAATTATGAATTTATTTTTCATTAATTTTAAATTCCCATTATGGTCACGTGTTGCCGCCAAGGGATCAGCATGATCCGTCCGGGGAATTTGTTAGTGTTAGGCATCCATGTCCGAAACCCAGAACTGTTCAGTGAGAGGCTAGCTCCCGCTAACCCCCTCTACTGCCAGGCGGGTGCATGACCTCCTTGTTATGTTTATCGCGCGATGTGTATTGCTATGCCCGAACACCTTTCGTGGACCGGATGGAACCGCTTGTTGAGCTACAGTTGGCCCGCGGGCTGGAGGGCAGGCACCCCTGATATACAACATTGGTCTTTAAAAAGATCTATCGTCGTTCCCGAGAAGACTAGCTCGGACGAGAGGTGACCCCCTTAATACAGGTGAACTAATGAATGAATAAAATTTAGAACTAAAGAGAGGGGGAAAAAAATTGACCCCACGGATAGGTGGTCCTTCCGGAAGGGGTTTTGCTGTGTACCTCCAACACTCTCTAGTCCTAGTCCGAGGCTTCTTATCATTTGTGCTCCACAGACACTTTATGTCAGTAACACGAAGGCAGCAGAATCCTCCACGGAGTAATATGCACCTCAAGATGATGTAAGAAACCATAGGTTTGTTGTTTTCTCATACAAGGTCACAGAACTGCCCAAAAACCTCTCCAAGGACCCTTGATTAAGACCCACTGGTTTAACGAATTAAAGGGAATGGACACAATTTGGCGATTTCCAATAGAGCCCAGCATGGCCCCCACAAGGGTGGGGCTGACAGGACAGAAGCCCGGAAGCCTGAGACGATTTCTTCATATGTAGTAAAACCCCTCTTAATGGACATTCCTCAGATGCGGCCACCCCTCTTTTACGGTCAAATAATATGTATATATAATTTCCCCCTTATATAATAGAAGTATACATTTCAAACCCCTGATTAACAGTCACCCTTCTTTAACGGATGTATTTTTTTTGCCTCGCTGATGACTGCTAAAGAGAGGTTTTACTGTATATATATATATATATATATATATATATATATATATATATATATATATATATATATATATATATATATTTTTTTTTTTTTTTTTTTTTTTTCAGCAGCTCGAGGGCCGATTGAATGTTTTGTTTCCGATTGGAAGTCCTAGTCATGCAAACCACTAATGGTAGATATATGAGAAAAAATGAAACATCAAATTTAGCCGAGGGCACTCTTTATTCCAGCCTGGCTCAATACGTTCCAAAGATGGCCATGGCGAGTAGTGTGGCCGCTCCATCATTGGTAATGATCGCCAAATGTTGGATGCTGGAAGGTATTGATCGAAAAGAACGACCAGGGAATCCTTTATCCCCAACCCTAAGTTCAAAAGGAGCACCTTCCATCCCAATCTTCCAATCCATCTGGCCACACATTGGTCGAAGAACGCCAACAGTCACAATACGGAGAGTGTTTTGGAAGCAAATATTGCCAAGAAACTTTGGGTCAAGTTGGGCAAGTGTGTAGACAGCCTATGCCGCTGTCGCTTCATTGCAGATGTGGGAGGCACTCATTGGAAGCAAATATTAATGAATGACTATTGGCAATCAGCTTAAAACTAGGAGAGACCTTCTCAACGAGTAAGTGGATCTTCAGTCAATGCGCATATAATAATAGCCAAACATTGACTATTTTTTATTCAGAATTTTCGTCCGAAACTAGATGTCCAAAACACATAAAGAGCCGACTCCATTTGTATTCGTTGCTATTATTCTCTAGTTCAGCTGTTGGGGGAGTGTGACGTGTCTGAATGTAGTTCTCAATCACCATCATCAGACCACGGGATACGACGGTTGTGAGGTGATTCCGCACATTCCGTTTTGCTTGTTTCGGATCAACTTCTGGTAACCTTTATCGCCCCACATGACTCCGAAACTATTCTTCATCAACCAGTACGGTTTCCGGGTTCCCTTATCGACGCCGTAGCCAACAACGACGACTGCGTGGTTGATATCATCCGAGCAAGAATCTGGATCGACAACTCCATTCCGGTAGCTTTCGGGAAAGGCAGTCTGATTGATTGCGATTGCTATCGGACCAACGCGGAATACGGCCTCCTTCAGCGCTCTTTCGTTCCAAGGTTCCACGTAGAAGTACGCGCTTTGATAGGCCCCTTTGTTCGACGCACTGTATTTACATGCTCCGTTATACGCGCGGTACGGATAGGACTCTTCGGTGTCGATGCCGCCGTTCTTGATGATGTACCCATAGGACTCCTCAAAATACCCTCTTGAGCAGCCGTTTTTCTTGCAGCAGTCGACGACGTTTTGGACGCTTAGACTTTTGAGCTCGTTCTTGTACTTGGCCCATTGACCTTCCAACGCTCCTACTGTTGCGAAAGCGTAGCAGCTCAAACAAGCACCTTGATACTTTACGGACGTCACTAGATTGAGTTTCCTGTTGTCGAATTCTTCGGGAATTTCGTCGAACTTTGGACTGTACATTGCCGAGATGGCGTTTATCGTTTCGTTCAACTCACCAACCGCTAAGACACAATTCTTGAAACGGCTCAACTCTTCGTCGGTCATGTCGCTGAAGTTGTTGAGTCCGAGCCAGTGGGAATGTCGGGCGAGATCCGCCTCGATGTTGTGGCTCATCACCATCTTCGCATTCTGCCTCAGCTTGCGCAATCTTTCGGAGTCTTTTGAAGCGCCGTATGATTTCGGATAGACATCTCTGTAAGCGTTCCAGACGTGTTCCAGATCAACGATGAACGAGGTTGAACACCTAGCTGCGATACACAAGATAAGCAGTTCGAACCAAATCATCGTCCTGAAAATTTCCAGCAGCATCAACTACGGCGATCGAACCTAAAAAGCTTTTGTGTTATGTTGCGAAATGCGGGCTGTAGCCGATAAAAAGGAATTCGTACGCCTGTTATGATTGTTCGTGGTTTTAACCTCTTTTGATCGGCTGATAACCAATCCACCGTTTTTATCTACATTTTTCGGTTTCCCAAACGTTCTGGTTGTGACAGTTCGTAAATTGTGAACATTTCACCTGCACCTAGGCTGACCATATTTCTTCTAGAGAAATACGTGAATTTATGATTCCAAATACAGGAAAATACGGGATATCGCCAATTATCGCCAAGAACGACGACAAATTTGAACAAAGTTGCCAAATATTGCTGAAATTACGGAAAATCGCATTGGTGGGAAACGAAGCATTACTGCAAATTGCAGTGGATTAAAATGGATTCCACGAAATAAAACGTTCACCAAGACAAATGCGGGAGATTAATGTTCTTATTTATAGTTTTTGATAATCATAATATAATGTATTAGTTGCCAAAAAGTCGGGACGGCCAAAAAAAGAGAGAAAACCGGGACTGTCCAGGGAAATACGGGACGTATGGTCACCCTACCTGTACCAAATGTGTTTTAGAATATTTGGTCGGATGTTGTATGTAAAAAATTCAATCTGAAGTTGCTCACTCAAAACCTAAAATCTCATTTATTTTCCCCTCGTCTTGGGACGTATAATTTACCATTTCGCCGACATTTACGGGATATCCTGCCAAACCCAATGCTTTGCATTTTGGCTTTTATTTCGGCAATGACGAGAAAGGAGATATTTTAAAGCATAAGTTCTTTATCGAACATTCCTTTCAATCCCCTCTAACGCGTCAGCTCAACTGGTAATGGCCGGAGCCATCTTTTGTTTACATTTTGTTGAAGAGGAAAAAATATACGGTATTTAAAAGCAATCTTTCCTCCTTCTCCTTGTCTAAAGGTAAGGCCATACTTGTATTAAGCTTGGCCCAATACGTTCCCAGGTTGGTCATGGGCGAGTGAGGTGGCCACTCCACCATTGACAATGATCGTCAAATATTGGAGGTTGAATGATATTGAACAAAGATTTCAGAAGCTGGCTGATGCGAACGTGAATTCTGAGGAGAGAGAGAGAGGTTCCTTTGCCTTTGTTTTGTTGGATATTTTTCCCGATTACATGGGAGCTAGCTGTCAATGATGAACTAGGAGAAAGGTTCCACCAAGGCATTCGAACTTTGGAGGAGGCAGGTTGGTGATATCAAGGCAGTCACGACCTTTCGATGATGAGTGATTGCTGTTGGTTTTTGCAGACAACACGCAGTCAGACAGGTCGCGCAGCACGACGGCATACTGGACACGAGGCAAATGAGGTGTCCCTGTGGCAATCGGTCCCACTCCTGCAGCAACGCAGTTTTCAGTTCGGGGATGGTTCTCGGAAGGGGATGGCGAGATGCAATTGCCCTCCCAAGAGCGTCCCAGGCATGTTCTATAGGGTTTAGGTTAGGAGATCTGGCTGGCCAATCCATACGCTGAATATCCCCACTTTCTAGATAATCATTGGCAAGGTGAGCCCGATGTGGACGCGCGTTGTCGTCCATGAACAGGAACCGAGGGCCAACTGCGCCCCTGAAAACTCGAACATCGGGCTCTAAGATCTCTCTATACCTCATAGCAGTCACACACCCTCTGCCAAACATATGGAGGGGTGTGCGGCCGTCCAACATGATGCCTGCCTAGACCATTCCACCATCATAGTGGTGTATTTCCCTGATGTGGGAGGGATGGTATCGGGTGTACCGGGCTCTCTCCAGATGAGTGTACGTCGAGAATCAGTGTCCAGGCGCTGAATCTCGACTCATCTGTGAACAGCACGGTGATCTACTGAAGTCTGGTCCAAGGCTAATGTTGTCTGCACCATGCTAAACATGCTCTCTTGTGTGCTGCAGTTAACGGGACGCAAACAGCGGGTCTTCTGGCATAAAGACCTCTGTCACGAAGCCTTCGAGCAACAGTAAACCGTGAAGCTCGAGTTCTAGTGGCAGCATGCAGCTCACGTGAGAGCCGTGATGCTGTAGCAGTCCTGTGGCACCGCGCCGAAAGTGCCAAATAACGATCCTCATTGGTCGTCGTGGCTCTTCGACGACCTTGTCCAGGTCTCCTCGACTTGGATCCAGTGTTCCGAAACTGTTTCCACAAATTGCAGAGGACCCTGAGCTCTGTAGCCACCTGCACTTGTGATTGCCCTGCCTCCAATCTACCGACGATTCTCCATCTAATTCCGTCATCCATACATTTGTGGAAATTCACTAACGTTAAGGAAAAAAATTGTTGACCAGTGTAATTATTGTAAAAACTATTTGGAGGTCATTTCAGTTCTAATAAAGGACAAAGAAAGACTAAATCGTTTCCCAAACAATTAGTCAGTGTAAATTGTTCAACAAGTTCCGTCGGAGATAGAAAGTTAACGCAGATATAAATAATAACAATATCCATTAAAGAAATATGTTTGTTATTTTAGTGCAAAAAATTCTGTTTCCACCATCAAACAAATACAAATACAAAAACAACGTCACAACAGGCAAAATGCCCAACGAGGTGGCCCATAACAAATATGGATGTCATATATCTGAAAGAAAATAAAACAGCAACCCAATTAAAACGACAGATGATTACACATAAACACGCACACATACGGGACCCCACGAAAAACTTCATTGAGATTTGGGTTTTCTCAATGATCAAATAATGTATTCAGCTGAGAAGATGCAAAACAAAAGCCCAGTTAGACTCTTACTGAACCCCTTTTTTTTCATGTGTGTTTGCGATGAACGTTCTCTGGACATGAGGAGGTAAGTTTGAAAAATTACAGTATATACATGCTATATATATATCCAGTAATCAGTTGTGTCTATAGATGGCGTATTGGTATAAGAAGTTAGTAATTATTCTAGGCACCATCGTAAATGAAACTTGCGAACCATAGCTTATTCCTCGTATTTAGCGGAAATAAAAAGATGGAAACTTTACCTAAATTTTTAGATGTACAGTCACAAACTCGGTTGTAACGTCATCTTAGCTATAACGTCAATAATTGGTGAAAAATGGAGGAAAATTGAGTCTGTAAAAACAGTATTAAATGCGGATAAACCATGTTATCCGCATTTAAAGCGGTGTTTTCCCAAACTTTCAAATTCGAATATATCGGAGAATATTGCACTTGGAAACGTGGAAATTTGTTTTTGGCATCAGGAGAGGCAGTGCAACAAATTAACAACATTCTAATTGGGTTTTGAGGCACACCGAAACTGTACAAAAAGTTATTTTTATTTTATATTTTAATATGTAACTATACAACCCTATAGGAAACATGAGTGATATATTTGAGCACTTGGTGTTATTTGAAAACTTTTCCTAATTGGAAGTTTGCCTCTAGGATCAACGGTTGGCCCGTAAAATGATGCTATACGTCCTGTTTGCTGTCTGCAGCCTGTATATACACTCATCTATCTCAGTCATTCTAAGAAGGAAACTAAGCATTACGGTGCGTATAAACTATAGAGGCAGGCGTACTCATCGTCTTTCATCTCTCATTACAAAACCAGTTTATAGTTCAAAGTGTCGTCAAGCAGTTAAAAAAAAAGCAGCGTAGGGAAAAGCGATTGACCACAGCGACAACACTGACGTCACACAATGACAGCGGATAAGTGAGCCTAGAGTTTCAAGGAGCCCTAGTATAAACAAGTTCTCAACTGATTACGAAACAATAATAAGCCTGCTCTTAACACGTTCATACAAGGGCGTACCCAGGATCTGAACTAGAGGGAGGCAACTCACCGATACTGAACTGATACATCTGTACTGTGGGCTAATTACTACACTTTAATTTCTCTTCTGGGGGCAGTACCTCTGCCCACCGCTGGGTACGCCCATGCGTTCATAAGCTATTTACATTAGAATGTCGTGAAAATATCTATTTTACTAGACGATTGGTAATAGCGATAATACTGACGTCACACTTTGCTCAAAGATGGCGGTAAGTCAGCTTTAGGTTTCAAAAACCCTAAGAATAAACAAGTTCTCTAACGATTACGAAACAATAATTAGCTTGCTATTAACAAGTTCACAGACTGTTAATAAAATATCCTTTAAAATAGTTGGACCCCTTTTACCATTCAGCGTAAATTTGGTAAATTTACACTGGTAAAAGGTAAAATTCAGCAAGCCTCAAGCGGTTACTAACAACGTACTAACAGCTTGGTTTTAACAGCTCAACAAAAATATCCTTCAAACTAGTTTAACGCCTTCTAAAAGTCTATGTTTATTGCGCAATCCTTCCAAATATGTACGAATCCAAGCGTTTCTCTTCCTTTGCGTACGTCTAATATTCAAATTGGATGTAAGAGCCTCAGTTGCTGTTGGAGGTCAAGCTCTAATTGCCGAGACAACCAGCCATTAAGCCTATACGCTAATGTTATGACTCAGCTCAATTGTCTTCGCAGAATTTATGTCATTAAAGTGACAAAGGATTTGTGCACTTCGGTTGAATCTTGGAAATGTATTGCGTCACTACGTAAATCAATTTAATGCACCGCAGAGTTGATAACCAAGATGAGGGCATATTTATTTCCGTTGAATGATATTAATGTGCATCAAGAGTGAATTTGATAAGACCATTCCATCGAATGGCTTATATTCGTTTTACTGAAAACTGACACCAAAAAAATATGTAATCAATGGAATATTTCGATCATTTTTGTTGCACCTTTGTCACTTTTTTTGCACACGGGGGGGGGGGGGGGCTAAATTTAACAGGGACATAAATCTCGCCGCTGCGTTGGTGCGCTATCCCAAATTTTTAATGAAGTTTTTGAAGAAAAAGGAAATTTTCGATGAAATCAACGGAAGTGTTTGATGAAAATGTCTATGGATTTTTTTCGATGAAATCACTGAAAGTTTTCTGATGAAAGCAATGGACATTTTTTGATGAAAGCAATGGAAATTTTTATGAAAGCAATGGAAATTTTTATGAAAGCAATGGACATTTTTATGAAAGCAATGGACATTTTTTGATGAAAGCAATGGACATTTTTTGATGAAAGCAATGGACATTTTTTGATGAAAGCAATGGAAATTTTTATGAAAGCAATGGAAATTTTTATGAAAGCAATGGACATTTTTTGATGAAAGCAATGGACATTTTTTGATGAAAGCAATGGACATTTTTTGATGAAAGCAATGGAAATTTTTATGAAAGCAATGGAAATTTTTATGAAAGCAATGGACATTTTTTGATGAAAGCAATGGACATTTTTTGATGAAAGCAATGGACATTTTTTGATGAAAGCAATGGAAATTTTTATGAAAGCAATGGAAATTTTTATGAAAGCAATGGACATTTTTTGATGAAAGCAATGGACATTTTTTGATGAAAGCAATGGAAATTTTTATGAAAGCAATGGAAATTTTTATGAAAGCAATGGACATTTTTTGATGAAAGCAATGGAAAATTTTATGAAAGCAATGGAAATTTTTATGAAAGCAATGGGAATTTCTATAAAACCAATGGAAATTTTTTGATGAAAGCAATGGAAGTTTTTTGATGAAAGCAATGGAAGTTTTTTGATGAAAGCAATGGAAGTTTTTTGATGAAAGCAATGGAAGTTTTTTGATGAAAGCAATGGAAGTTTTTTGATGAAAGCAATGGAAAATTTTATGAAAGCAATGGAAGTTTTTATGAAAGCAATGGGAATTTCTATGAAACCAATGGAAATTTTTTGATGAAAGCAATGGAAGTTTTTTGATGAAAGCAATGGAAGTTTTTTGATGAAAGCAATGGAAGTTTTTTGATGAAAGCAATGGAAGTTTTTTGATGAAAGCAATGGAAAATTTTATGAAAGCAATGGAAAATTTTATGAAAGCAATGGAAAATTTTATGAAAGCAATGGAAAATTTTATGAAAGCAATGGAAATTTTTTGATGAAAGCAATGGAAATTTTTTGATGAAAGCAATGGAAAATTTTATGAAAGCAATGGAAAATTTTATGAAAGCAATGGAAAATTTTATGAAAGCAATGGAAATTTTTTGATGAAAGCAATGGAAGTTTTTTGATGAAAGCAATGGAAGTTTTTTGATGAAAGCAATGGAAGTTTTTTGATGAAAGCAATGGAAGTTTTTTGATGAAAGCAATGGAAGTTTTTTGATGAAAGCAATGGAAAATTTTATGAAAGCAATGGAAATTTCTATGAAACCAATGGAAATTTCTATGAAACCAATGGAAATTTCTATGAAACCAATGGAAATTTTTTGATGAAAGCAATGGAAGTTTTTTGATGAAAGCAATGGAAGTTTTTTGATGAAAGCAATGGAAATTTTCATTGAAATGCATGAATGTTTCGAAGAAAACAAAGAAAACGTAAATCGGAGTCAAAAATCCAGTTGAACATAAATGCAGAAACGAAAACAATAGTATTCAAATGTGTGTAAAATCAGAGTTCGTAAAAACATGAGACGAAAAAAAAACATACCATGTCTGTGGCGTATCCTTTACCGAAAAACGTTCTATAATTCGCTTGAAAATGAGTTCGATAGTTATACGTAGTTTATATATATTTCAGCCGAAAAGGGACAAACGAGGAAAATACACGAAAAGGTCATTTCATAATAATTATGAATGATATATTTCCACACAATGGAGAACGGACGCATGAAGAATGATCGGGTAGACATTCCATTGGGTAATACAAACAAAGGAAAGTGTATCATGATACTTTATTTCTAACTTCCGCTATACAATTGCTGACTATTCGTTTTATTCATCGCACCTTGATTGTTTGGCGCGTTTCTATCTGTGAGGAGGAAATCGAATTAAAATAGCAATAAAAACACGTAAGCAATTTTTACTTTCATTCCCTTCTTTCCAATGTTTGTTGCGAAATAATCGTAACACACAAAATGAATCTACGGATGGGGAATCGGTCTTGTACACCCACGCTGAGTTGGCCTCTGGTTACGTCATGAAACGTCACGATGGGCGATTCCATTCATCTTCTTTCGGTAAAAAGGTCGCAGGCAAAAGGAGCAGGTTGGTATTTTCCGTTGGCGTCTTTTGCGCTATTTTAGCTAGTCCCCCCCGCCCTCTTGAAAAATGAACCCTCCCTGCACGCGTCAAGGTCAGAGGCCAATTCAGCGTATGGGTATACAATACAACTCACGGAATGAATTGATTATCAGTGACCGGTATTTCAGAACCATTTCGGGGCTTGTATCTCTCTCGCTGGAAATTTCGCCTCTGGAACATTTCGCCCTCGGAAAATTTCGTACTCGACATTTTGCCTGCCCTGAATGTATGACTGACTGTGTGAGTGACCAAGTGATTAGGTGAGTGACCATATTAGTGGGCCAAGTGAGAGTGAAATTGACTGTATGAGTGAGTGAGTTACCGTATAAATGACCGAGTGATTAGGTGAGTGATCATATGAGTAGGTGAGTGATCATATGAGTAGGTGAGTGATCATATGAGTAGGTGAGTGATCATATGAGTAGGTGAGTGATCATATGAGTGGGTGAGTGACCGTATTAGTGACCAAGTGAGTGTGAAATTGACTGTATGAGCGAGTGAGTGACCGTATAAATGATCGAGTGATTGAGTGACCGTTTGTGTGAGTGTGCAATTGACAGTATGAGTAAGTAACCGTGTCAATGACCAAGGGAGTGACCATATGAATGCTTAAGTGAGTGACTACAATTCTATGTACTGTTCCTCACAAAAAAAGTCTTCAAGATTCGATAACAACATTTCATTGAGAAAAATACGGTAAACTGGGATCCTAAATAATCCATAAAATACGGATCGCCGCCAATTGTCATCAAGCGTGCGTGCTTGCGCGTGTTACGGCATTAGTAAGAATTACGAATTCAAATAAGTACTGGTGAAGGAAAACGGGACAAATGTATAAATAAAATCAGAACAACGGAAATTATAGGTATGTCCCGTAATACGGGACACGAGTGCACTTACTCCGTTATTTACGCTATTTAGTTGTTCGCACACGCTATGGATAACACATAATATTATGCCACTGTAAATTTGCACTGTCGGGGGAGAAACTAGGGCACTATTATAATTTCATACTACAAATTAACTTATGAAGAGTATACAATTAAAAAATGAATGCATCTTAGTCTTTCTTTTCCATCAGTATTATTCAGTATCGGACCAGTCACTTCAAAAATCATTACTTTCTCTTTCGGGTAGATATAGCAGAAAATCGTGATTTTTGTTGTGAGAGTTTGTATCCTAAGTCCCTTCAGATTTACTGTTCAAAATATCATTCAGCAATGATAAAATTAGACTATTTTATTGTGATACATCCTTTTTCTAACAGTCGTTTCTACACACTGTGAATGAATCTTGGTTTCCTAGGAAGCTTTCAAAGCAGTATTGCTCTTAGAAACGCGGGAACTTATTTTTGCTGGCCTCAAGAGAGACAAGGGAACAACTTCCTCTAATTGTGTTTTTGAGGACAGGATGTCAATATCAGAAAAATAATATTTTTATTTTAATATCTATACAACTGCTTGCAAAAACGGGAATGACGTTATCTGAGTTTTACACGTTATTTGGATACTTTTCTTAATTGGAAATAAACCTCTGGGATGAACGGTTCGCGAGTAAAATGCGGTAAGTCGAGTTATGGGGAAACACCACTGTATATACTGTAGTCCAGATGGGCAAAACGCACAATCTTTTCAGTTTACGGGACGGATATGCTCATTTATTCATTCAAATCAAGCACAACTCAGGTCTATCGCAAGAGGCAATTTACTACCGATTGAGTTGGTGCTGAAAGTTGTGTATGCCTTATATGTATCGAACAATTTGTGTGCGCATCTAGTGTTGTGTGTGTGTTTGAAATTTTCAGTGCAATTTTCTGTTGTAGGCCTGTTGCGAGACTTTTTAACGGGGAGATCGGCTCGGATTCCCGGCCAGATATGCTATATAGTCAACCCTCGGTTTACGAAAATAATTCGTCCCTGAAGTCCGTTCGTAAACCGAAACAATTTTCCTATTTGAATCAATAAATTGATTTGTTGCTGGCGACCCGAAGACGCGTCTGGGAGAAATTTTTGCAGTAGCTCCTGTGCATAACATGAAACAAATGAAAATCATTGAAAAATAAGTTACTGAAAAAAACAATCACTGCCCAGCTGTCAAAAAATGAGAACGATGCTGGGCTATGTGTGGTTTCATTAATATCATCTGTAATCTCAGTATCAAAGCCCTCAAAATTTCCGCCCGCAACACAATCTGGCCCCAATATCCTCTAAGTCAAACTCATAGTTCTGTAAAACATTTTCTACGAAGGCTTTGTCAATGATAGAAAATGCAATGCATGATATACAATGAAAAGTAATAAAATAATATTTTGAAAAAGTCATTTAGGGTGTTCGTTTTGTGTCATTGGGAAAACATTTTTGAAAAAGTTCTTTGACGTAGAGCTTCTTTTAGAGTAATATTCACGCTCCCAAATACGACTCCTATTATCCACTCTATGATTCATGGATCCGCAAAACGTTTCAAACTATTTTCTTTGAGAGGAGAGTTAGTTAAAGAATTTGATTTCATCTAAGTTTGATATGATTTGCTGATCCATGGATCATAGAGTGAATAATAGGAGTTGTATTTGAGAGCGTGAAATAAAATTCTTTCAACTAACTTTCCTCTCAAATAAAAGAAAAAAATAGCCACTTGATCACAGACGTCTGAAATATACTTCTCTGGCTATTCAGTCCTTTTTGTGGATACGTAAACTAAGAGAAGTTCGTAAACTGAATCATTTTTCGTTGTTCGTAAACCGAATTGTTCTCAAACCGAGCCGTTCGCAAACCGAGGGTTGACTCTATTTCTGTTACTTGCGGGCCAGATACTTATAGATGAAGAGTGATCATATGTCCCGTATTTTACGAGGTTACTTGATCCGTATTTTACGAGATATTCCCGTGAGTTTGGCTGTCCCAAATTTTTCATAAAATGTCTCATTTTACACCTGCATTGGAAAAAAAACATTTGAAAACTTGCATTTCCGTCAAGGGTAGAAAGAACTGCAGCAATTAACTCTTCGAAACTTTTCCTTGAATCTGTGGCGAAAAATGTACCACCTGTTTGATTTTTCATCATGAAAGTGATGAAATCCCCCCAACCAGAGCACAATTTGCAAAAAATTATTTCTTACGATAATATGATTGAAATATGCTACGTCACATGCAAATAACATCGTAACCTTCCTATAAAATTTCCATTGTTTTATGTTCATCATTACGTGAGAGACATCCATTTTTTCAGCGCTTTTTCTTTAATGCTGCTTCCTGCCAGTATATTTCTACCGTTTCATTCAAGCAACGGAGGCGTGAAAGGTCAGCAATGACGAAAGCGGTGATCCCCTGGGCCTTGATTTCGTTAGGCATTTTATTCCAAGCAACCGTCAGCGGACCGAGCGGTTCGTGCTACAAACTCCTCGACGGGGAACAAATGACTTGCCTTACCAAAGATACCAACCCGAATCGCTGGTACGGGGCGGTAACGACGTACGATGACCAGCGTCGATTTAATGCCAGGAACGGATTCGACGTCGGTCCAAGTGAGTGTAAAGTATGCGCATTCCCCTAAATTGTTTTTCTTAGAAAATCTCAACTCTCTTCTACTCGTTTTGATGAAATTCATATTATGTGAGAAAATAGATTAACCGTACCGTATTTCGCAGATTGTAAGCCAGTGTATCTTAACCTGCTAATCCGTCATACGACCAGATATCCGGATACAGTTCAAATCCAAGCACTACGAAAGGACTTGCCTCGTCTACAGAAGTTGATACTTCACGCAGATGAAGGGCGGAAGAGTGAGTGCTAATAGAATTGTATGTAACTGTGTAATTGTAATGGAAGCATTCCGTTTCACATCTGCTTATAATATTGTTTATTGTTGCTTGTCTACTTGATGCGTTGCACTACACGCACGTACTATCCAGATACCAACACAAAAGCAATCACAAGTAAATTGTTCAAAATAATTCCTTTTGGTTCACTCGCAATGTTGAAACATCTTCATGCCAGACGCCGAATAAACACATTCCTTTACTGCATTCAAACGCATCGAAACACCTATGTGAGAAATGTCCTGAAAAACCCGTTTTTCCAAGCTCACAGCTGCAGAAATTTTTGTAAGGTGTCACATAAACTGTCATTCACTTTTACTTGGCACTCGAGGTCAGAACATCTTTATACCGGATGTCGCAATAACACCCATTTAAGATGGCTTTTTTCTCAGCCTAAGATATCAATGAAACATTTTATTTCCTGGATATTATGCTGAGGTGAACTCGGAAAGAAAAGTAATTTTGTCTCCGCAGGGACTTGCCCGGTATGCAAGAGGACCTGGGTTCGTGTCCCGAAGGAGACAAGATGACTTTTCTTTCCGAGTTCACCTCAGCATAATATCCAGAAAATAAAATGTTTACTTAACACCCATTTTACTAGGCACTAGAGCGTCTCAAAGCATCTTTATACTAGATGTCGCATAAGCATCTATTTTATTAGGCAACTCAGTGTCAAATATCTTCACCCCTAGATGTCGCATAACCATCCATTTTACACAAGAGACTTGGATTCTTAATACCTTTATAACAGCACTGATATCACATAAATATTTATTTTACTAGACACCTAGCGTCAAAGCATCTTTATACAAGATGTCGCATAAGCATCCATTTTACAAGGCACCCAGACTCAAAGCATCTTTAAACTATAGATGTCGCTAGTGTTAATATCTTTATACATTGACACATCATAAACATTCATTTTGCTAGACACTTAGCGATGAGATGTCGCAAACCATTAATTTTACAAGGTACTAAGCGTCAAAACATCTTTATACTAGTCATGAGCATCAAACATCTTTATACAAAATGGTGCATGAACATTCATTTTACAAGACACTTAGCGTCAAAGTATCTCTATACTAGATGTCGCATGAACGTCCATTTTACAAGGAACTCAGCGTCAAAGCATCTTTGTACTAGATGTCACATAAGTATCCATTTTATAAGACACTCAGCACCAAAGCATCTTTATACTAGATGTTGCTAGTGTCAAAGCATCTTTATACATGATACCACATAAACATTCATTTTACTGAACACTTAACGATGAGATATCACGTAATCATTCATTTTACCAGGTACCAAACCATCAAAACATCTTTATACAAAAATGGTACATAAACATTCATTTTTCAAGACACTTAGCGTCAAAGCATCTCTATACTAGATGTCGCATAAGCGTCCATTTTACCGGGCACAAATATCGTCAAAATATCTATATACCATACGTCGCACAAACATCCATATTACTAGACGCTCAGCGTCACACATAAATAATCTGTATCTGCTGATCTACAGTTATGTACTGCAGTGTAATTGATATACTGTACACAATTTTCTCTACCTTCATTTTAAAAACAAGTTCCCAAATTTTGGACTCATATAACCCTTAACTTCGTATATTTCAAGCATCACTGTGTCCAGAAGACATTCATAGACTGAAAAATTTTTCGACGCATTACCTGAATGACAGTTTCTCCCGGTTAGCCGCCGAAGATGGAAAGAGAGATGCTCAGAAACTAGGTAATGATTGGAATTTGGATCTAGATTTGGATAAATTACAATTATAAAAGCTGTGTGAGATTAATTTATCCGACATCTTTTCTCGAAGGTGCACAGTTCAAGCAAAAATTTCCCGAGATCTTCGATCAACCGTATGATGCGTCAAAGTTCCATTTTAATTACTCTGGTCAAGAAAGGACGATGAAGACGGCCGAATATTTCGCCAGAGGAATCTTCGGAGACAAAAGTAAGTCAGGACATAATTGATGATGTATGTTGTCGGGCAGCTCCTGTTGATATTCCGAATTTCAATCTTTCTAAGTACAGGAATACGAAATCAATTAATATCCTCAAGTCGTGATGGAATATGCACCCGGTGGCCAAAAAATTAGGAACACCCTGCTACTCACCATTAATATTGTGAGGGACCGCCTCTGGCTTTGATGTGACAGCAGATACTATTCTAGGCATGGAGGACTCTACAAGTTGCTGAAACCGTTGAGGAGGAATTGTCCGTGCTAACGAAATGGCAGCTCTCAATTGCCTCAGATTAGAAGGTGGTGTTTTAGAGCTCTCAACAGACCTTTCAACTTCATCCCACAAATGCTCAATTGGGTTGAGATCGGATGAGTAGGTAGTACAGAAATACGAAATCAATTAATATCCTCAAGTCGTGTTTTAATATATTGTCACTCTAACGTAGCGTTGCTCAACCTAAGGTCCGCGGACCAGAGGTAGTCCGTAGGCAGACTTGATGTGATTATTCATCCGTTGTAATTGATATTCGTAATATCCGTATGAGTTTAAATAAAATCGTATCTTTGTACAGTGATGTAGCAGTAGTAGGTACGGCCTCCAAAAATGGCTCGGCGATCCATGATGTTCTTAAGTCAGCCACCTCGTTGGGCAATTTGCCTGTTGTGGCGTTGTATTTGTAAGAGTATAAATTTGTAAAAAACGCTGTGGTGTGTATTCACGCCTTCAGTAAATATTGCAAATTAAAATATGCATTATTGAAAAAAAACGGCACAAATGTGTAAGAAAAACCGGAACAAAACGAAAATTACGGGAATGTCCCGTAATACGGGGGTACAAGTGGTCCGTCAAATTGTTGCAGACATTTTGCTGGACCTTGTTTTCAGAAATACTGGCCGATTTTCTTTTAGAAAGCAAATTTAATTTTGCTCTATCAAATAACAAAGTCTGAAACATATATACAGTAAAACCTCGCCACAACGACATTCGATATAACGATAAACCTCTCTACAACGATATTTTCAAATTTCAAATCTTGTTTGGAATTGCCTTTAGTCTAGTGATAAACACTTCTCGATACAGCGATATCCTTTGTACTACGATAAACCTTTCTATAACGATATTTCGGAACCTCTACGATATACTAGTATGTTATATTTAGATCAAAATCACCTTCAATACATTTTTAAATTCTTCACCAGTTTTTGTTCTTCGAGGGTGTTTGATAGCGTTGGTATTTTGTACTGTCCACTCTCGGAAAATGTTAATGTAGTTGCAGTGCAGCTGTGCTTACTGTGTAGTACACACAGTTGCTATGCAGCAAACAACATTACAGGGTGTAAAAAAAACTACAGGGTATATAAATGAGTGCGCTAACCAATACACCAGAGACACTTTTCAATTCTTCAATTCCTTATCACACGCATTAGTAGCGTGAAGCTAGCACTTCCTAGAGACAGAAGGCCTCTGCAGTCTGCTTGTGACGTCAGTAAGTAGTCCATTTTCCCTCAGAATATTGAGGGGAAAAAATTCCCTGCTCGTGCCACTACCATCGTTGTGCGGGGAAAAAAAATGATCGGGCTCAAAATTGGCGATTTCTATGCCTCGCAATCACTATGCGGTATTTATGAGCCAATCAGGATGATTCTACGCCAAAATAAGAAACGAAATACACTGCTGGCCACCGTAAATGCAACACCCTGAAGGAAGCATGCAAATAATATGAAATTTACAACATGCATTAGCGGAGGTTAGATATGCAAATGATTAGAATTTCAGCGCAGACGCACATCACGCGCGCCTGTGGCGCCACTTCAAAGCGCT
This sequence comes from Pholcus phalangioides, assembly GCF_987345545.1. NCBI lineage: Eukaryota > Metazoa > Arthropoda > Arachnida > Araneae > Pholcidae > Pholcus > Pholcus phalangioides. The sequence continues at coordinate 7,746,515 of NW_028301637.1, forward strand.
ATTTAAGGCTCGGAGATTTCGACGATTTGAAGTACGGCAATTGTGGTTTTTCTTGTGGTTTTTTCAAAAAAACGATCAATTATGCCTCGTAGAAAACAGCGATCATCTTTTGATCAAGTATCCGAGTTCGACAGAGGAAGAATAGTGGCCTACCGAGATTGTGGATTATCTTTCAGGGAAATCGGTAGTCGTGTTGGACGAAACCAAACAACTGTGATGCGGATATGTGATCGTTGGATGCAGGAGGGTACGACGGACCGACGTGTTCGATCGCATCCACCTCAGTGCACCACTTCACGTGATGACAGGCGTATTGTGCGTATGGCAGTGACGGATCACTCAGCCACATCACGAACCATAGCACAGCACATTCAGTCTGTACCGCATCATCCAGTGTCTGCGCGTACCATTCGACGCCATTTACAGCAGAGTGGTCTGTCCGCAAGACGTCCATTGCTTCGTCTACCCTTGACGCAGAACCACAGACGTCTCCGCCGCCAATGGTGCGATGAAAGAAGGATGTGGACGGCACAATGGAATGAAATTGTCTTTACTGACGAGTCACGCTTCTGTCTGCAACACCACGATGGTCGGATTCGAGTCTGGAGACACCGTGGAGAGAGGATGCTGAACAGCTGCGTTATGCACCGCCACACTGGTCCTGCACCGGGTACTATGGTATGGGGCGGTATTGGATATCACTCTCGCACTCCTCTAGTGCGCATTGCCGGTACTTTAAAAAGCCACCGCTACATCTCCGAGGTGTTGGAGCCAGTTGTCCTTCCTTACCTTCAGGGCTTGCCCACAGCCATATTTCAACAGGATAATGCGCGACCACACGTGGCACGCATTGTCCAAAGGTTCTTCGTCAATCGCCAGATTGAATTGCTTCCCTGGCCAGCTCGCTCTCTGGATCTTTCGCCGATAGAAAACATGTGGTCCATGGTTGCTCAACGATTGACCCAGATTACATCCCCAGCTGCCACACCAGATCAACTTTGGCAACGCGTGGAAGCTGCTTGGTCTGCTGTACCCCAAGAACACATTCAAAGTCTCTTTGAATCAATGCCGAGGCGTGTGGCAGCGGTGATCTCCAACAATGGCGGCTACTCTGGCTACTGATTTTGACAGGAACCACACTTCACAGAAGTCTATAAATTTAATAATTTGATGCTTGGTCAACATGTTATCTACAAAATAAATATTGTTGCGATATCTCTTGTCTTTCTTGGTGTTGCAATTTGGGTGGCCAGCAGTGTAGAATGCTGCGTTTATAAATGTGGCAAACATGCTAGGTAATCTGAATAACGTTCGCCTTCTATCTCTAGGAGGTGCTGGTGAAGCGCTGACTGGAGACATAGCAGCTTCCCACTGCCAACTGGGCCAACAATTTCCAACTGGGGCGAAAATAGCTGTAGTTAAGGGAGGCTGCTATGTCTCCACCCGCTTCACGCTACTAATGCGTGTTACAAGGGATTGAAAAGTGTGTCTCTGGTGTATTGGTTAGCGCACTTGCCCGGTATGCAAGCGGACTCGGGTTCGATTCCCGAAGGAGACGAATCACTTTTATTTCCAAATATTAGTTTCGGCATAACATCCAGAAAATTCAATTTCTCAAATCTTTCCCTTTTTTGGACTCTGATTTGCATATTTCCGTCGTTTTGATTCATTGCAGCGTCCTCTATCGAGCAAAATCTGAACTAAATTTCTCTCCGTCCCAAAAAAAGAATTGAAAGATAGAAATTCTTCAAATTTTCAAACTACACTCATTGCCATAAAAATTAGCGTACCCAGAAGAAGTCGTCAAAATGAAACGAAATTTTACACATGTAAGTACTACGTTGATGTAAGTAAGTGATTAGAAAATCCAAGAAAAAGGATAATTTATTGCAGAAAAAAGTACAGATGAACAGAAGTTTTAGTACTCTGTTGGACCCCCTCTAGCGCGAATGCACGATGCGATACGAGCAGGCATCGAGGCATGCAAGTTACGTATGATGTTCCGAGACATCTCGTTCCACAGTTGCTGTAAATGCGCCTCTAGTTCGACCAACCTCGTAGGGTGTCCAACTTGCCGTCCCAAATGATCCCAGATATGCTCGATTGGTGACAAATCTGGGGATAGAGCAGGGAAGGGTGGTAATGTGGCGACGGCAGTCTTGTGACATCCTTGCTGTGTGTGGCCTAGCATTGTCTTGTTGAAAAATGGCTCCTGGGAGCCCTCTGCCACGAGTGGCAACACATGTGGCTGAAGGATGTTATGGACGTACCGCTGGGCTGTTATTGTGCCATGGATCAATATTAGGGGTGACCGTGTATCGTAAGCAATGGCACGCCATACCATGACACCAGCTGTGGGAGCGGTGTGTCGCTGTAAAGCGAAGGCAGGATGGAAGCGTTCACCACGGGGCCTCCACACACGAACACGATTGTCATCACTGCTCAAGTTGAATCTCGATTCGTCGCTGAAGACGACCTGGTTCCATTCCGTTGCAGTCCAATCCCGTCGTGCTCGACACCACTCCAAACGGAGGCGTTGGTGGGTGGGTGTCATTGGCAGCACACGTAATGGGCGCCGCGATACCAGATGTCCTTCAGTCAGGCGCCTTGCGATGGTTCGGGAAGACACAGGGGCCCGTAGTGAAGCTGCTGCCTGTGTCTGGATAGCGGCCAATGAGGCAGTTGGCTCTACGCGTGCGTTTCGGATGATGTGACGGTCTTCTCGACGACTGGTCTGTCGAGGGCGTCCTGAACCTGGTCGCCGTGTAAATGATGTCTCTTCTGTCCACTGGTCCCACCACCTCCTCACAGTACAATCAGAACGGCCTAGTTGACGAACTACTCGCCGAGCTTCCATCATCCCGATGATTCTTCCCCTATCGAACTCTGACAACTGCTCATATGGTCTTCGACGGCTGCGTAACGGCATGTCTACCTCAGCATTTCCTTTGCAAACGATTAAATACACTCCAGCAAGCTCTGCTTACCTGTTTTATACTCCAAGGAGAACGAAGTTCAACGCCCTCTAGTGGCATTACGCGATGCGCAATCACGCTGCATTTCTAATCATTTGCATATCTGCCCGACATGTACCTTCAGGCCAACTTTCGTTTCGATCCCACAATTATTTCTTGGTGCGCAAATTTTTATGGCAATGAGTGTATTTACGAATTTATGGGAAGACCATAATTCGTAGTGAATGAACCGTAGCTTGTTGTAACCATTATTTTAAGAAATGTTTGCTTTTTCCTCATTAAATTTTCATTAAAATTTTTCTTTACACAGTCTTTGGCATTTTGCAATTTATATCTACATAATTTATGCACAAATATTGTTGCAGATTGATGAAATAAAATATTACTAAATGCCAAAAATTAATCGAAACAATGTTTGTTTTTCAACTTCAGATAAACTTATAGGCCACGTGGACAACCGAACGCTGTTTTTCGCATTCGAATGTGATATGTATCAGGTATTATGGCGACCATATATTAGTATTTATACAGGGTGTCCTGTAAGTGCTGATGCGGCCTTCATCTAATCAATCGTCTGTCGTAGATGTACGACTCCATTTTGGAAAATGCTCAACAGGCGTTCAAAAACTACCCTGTGCCAGTGAAAATATACAGTGTGTCACAAAATGAAAAACCAAAATTTTTTTTACGGTTCCCATGTTCTCTAATTTCCAAGTAGAAAGTTGTTGCCACCCGTATCCCCCATATCCCCCGAGGCCAACAGAGAAAACGTTTTCATGTTTCTAAGTGCAATATTCGGTAATATATTTGAGTTCAAAAATCGAAGAAAAGCGATGAAAGAACAAAACGAATGGACTCACAGCGCTTCTTTCCCTTATTTATGCCATCCTTTCCCAACTTTTTCTCCGATTTTTGAATTCGGATATCTCAGCGAATATTGCACTTGGGAACTTAACATTATTTTTGTTTGACTCAGCAGAGACAGGGCAACAACTTTCTAATTAGAAGTTTTTCCTTATTTTGTTATACACTGTATATTCAGTCTCAAAACAGGTAATTTTTGAACGTCTGTTGAGCATTTTTTTAAATTGGAATCACCTCTACTAGGGACGGTTGATCGGATAAAGGTCGTGCTATCACTTATGGGACACCCTGTATATCATTGAATGGAGACAATTTTTAAATGACATAGTTGCATTTCAACATTTTACTTGCTTTGCGTAAAATATTTCCATAGATATGCCAATGTACGGAGCCTGGACAGTTCATGAACTGGCCGGCAGTACACTAAATAATAATTTTGGAACAGAGGGAGAGCTGCAACAATGCAACGCAGACAACAGTATATTAAAATGACTACGCCAACAAAATCAGACGCAACAAGGAATTGCGCCTAGTTGAGAAATTTTGGAAGTCGAACTCACTTATAACGAACACAGATGTTGCGAATTTTCCCCTTATAACGAAGTTTTTCCCGTGTTCCGAGAATTTAGAAGTGCTTATGTCCAACACCAGCTAAAGAAAAAGGCCTCCGCACGAAGCTCGTGACGTCACTCGAGAAGGCCATTTCACCTATTGCCATTGGATACAGCAGGCCGACGCATGCGATATCTTTACCCTTTTTCGCAGTATATCCAATGGCAATGGGAGAAATGACCTTCTGAGATCTTTGTTAATTAATCTGCGTCATGCGCCGGCGCTTATGGTGATACAGGTACCGTTCTAACGCCATTCATAGTTTTTCACTAGACCGATCCCTTAACAAAGTGTGAAAATGATTTTTGCCTTTTGAATTTCTCGAAATTCTGGTTGGTTCCAAGTTCATGGTATGGTTGCTGTAACCATACCATGGAACTTGGATTTTGGTTCTCTTCTCATTCTTGAGCGCATGCTCTTTAAGCACCTCGAATTTCTCATTCGAAATTTGTTGGTCTTTGCGGCGGTCGCTCAATATATCAGAAAAGTTATTTTATGACCTCCCTGTATAAAAAGAACCCATGTGAACTTTCCTTTTCTTCTTCAGAAACATTGTGGAGAGTCATTCGAAGATCGCTCTGAGGAACGGAAATTCAAAAGCGGTCCCGTAATCACTGCTCTCATAAGAAGCGTATCGAAGAGGCTCGGCGTTAATGTCTCCTACGGTATGTCCGACGCTGTACCAGAATACAAAGCTTTCAACGTGATTTAAATGCATGAAAATGGTATGCCGCATGAAATAAACAATGCCACTGATTGATTTTTCGTCTATGTATTTTTTTTTTTGCTGCAGCTGACGTGAACGGCATGTACGATTCGTGTCGCTTCGGGTACGCCCTAGAAATTGACGACGTGTGGTGCTCAGTGTTTTCGAGCGACGAGCTGGAAGTGCTGGAGTATGCCGAAGACCTAAAGTATTACTGGAAAGACGGATACGGAAGTGACATGAATCGTCGGAAAAGTGCCTGCGTAATCCCCGACAGCCTGACCAGTCAGTTGGAGTGAGTACATATGAATTACCTGGTACGATAGATATAAGCTAAAATGAGATCGGCGCCCATCCTTATGCAAATAAGACCTGGTAATATTTCTTCAGTTCTGTATCTCTTTGGGGGTTACACACTCAACTGCCTGATGCTTCTTTCAAGTTTCTTATTCTTTATTGCTTATTATCATGTGCCTACGGCTTATTCTGCTGTATTGCTTATTGTGGCGCATTGCAATATGGTGCATTGCATATTGTTATGCATCAATGCAGTATGCATTGCGTATTGTGGTGTACTGCGTATTTTGTGCTGTATTGCGTATGGTGGTGCATCGCTGATTGTGGCGCATTGCGTTACGTATTGTAGTACATCGTGTGCCGTATTGGTTGTTATAATGTCGTGCCTTTTCTGCTTCTTGTGCTGTATATGGTATTGTGGTGCTTTGCTTAATGCGATACATTGCGTACTGTGGTGCATTGCATATTGTGCTGTATTGTGTATTGTAATGTAATGCAGTGCTTACGGTGTATTGTGGTGCATTGCATATTATGGTACTTTGCCTATCGTGCGAAGCATCGCGTATTGTGATGTGCATTCCTTATCATGGAGCACTATTTATTTTGCTGTATTGCGGATGGTGGTGCATTGCGTGTTGTGATACACCGCATATAGTGGTGCATTCCTTACTGTGATGCACTGTATATAGTGGCGCATTATTTATTGTGCTGTATTGCCTATCGTGGTATATTACGTATGTATTTCGGTGTATCGAGTATTGTGCTGCATTTATGATAGCAGTGCATTGTTTTTGAAATCAGAGTGGGAAATTGGCAGTTGAATGACTATTTTGCAGGCATTTGTGCAGTGCCTGAGGAATATTTTGCTTGATAATTAAAGAAGGTGTAACGAGTAGTTTGGTGCATTGGAGGAGTTGGACACCGAAGGCATCGGGGGGGGGGGAGGAGTCTTTGCCCCCTAGTGATTTATAAACTAACAAAAAGCCATGTTTAATGAAAGAAATGATTTCTGAATTAATAGTGACTCTTAAAATTCTACTGAAATAATTAAATGAATGTCGGTCAAAAAAAAATTCAATGCTTTATTTAAACTGGTTTTTAACTGGATATTCATGTCGTTGTTCATTTTCCAGGCGTTTTGTGAGTGGAAACGGAAAACAAAAGGCACTGATCCAGGTCACTCACGCCGAAGAATTGAAAAACATGTTCACCATGTTCGAAATGTTCAAAGACTCGACACATTTGAGATCGGACAACATGTGCAACATGGCCAACCGGGAATGGAGGACGACACTCATATCGCCTTTCCTTACCAACCTGGCATTCGTGTTGCACCGATGTGACGACGCGAAGTACAAACTGCTGACCTTGCACAACGAGAGACCGGTCACGATACGTGGATGCAAGAGTCCGTTCTGTGACCTGGAAGACTTCGTGAAGACCTACAAGCCTCTCTCCGGCACCTGTAGCATCAAGGATTTGTGTTGTACATGTTGTAAATAATGCTCGCCGATCACGCGTTTGCAAAACGCAAGCTTGGATATTCAATTACTTATCTCTTGCACACGCCTTTCGTTGATTATGAGAAGAAAGCTCATGCGCACCGAATTACAATAATAGTTTATTCCTTATACATAATTGGAAATTAGGGGACGAGAGGACAGTATAAAAAAATTATTTTGTGACACACTGTGTATTTTCAATACACAGTAATTTTTGAACGAATTTCGAGCATTTGTTTAAATTCAAGCTATATTTCTATGGCAAACGGGTTAATGAAATAAAGGCCGCATTAGTACTTATAGTATAACCCTGTCGATCAGAGGTCTTCAACATTTTCCAAGTCGCGAGCACTACATGTACCGATCATAAAGAGAAGAGGGAGCACCCCTTATGGCAAGTTTGACATGCGAATGCATGAAATCGGGATGATTTCAGTCCTTGAATGCAATTCGTACAAGGTGTTCAATCGGGACGTTGATCAAGTGCTCGCGAGCACGAAATCGGACGGAAGCCATCGAGCACTCTGGGAGCACCATGATGCTCGCGAGAAACGGTTTGAAGATGCCTGCTATATGGTGCAATGTTCTTACTTTTTAATGCTGATGATCATTCCAATCCCAAACCGAATATAAACAAGAAAATCTCAATCTTTGATAAATATTTTGCTTTTATACACTTTTATTACGGAGAGGAAGCGAAAACAGCTGTTTTTCCTCACAGTAATGGCCGCTGCCAGCTGATTACGACGTTTAGCTTCGTATAGAGAGAGGCACATACCGACGAAATTATGAATTTGCCGATGAATTGAATGAAAGAGAAATTTTCTTTCCACGTGCTAATACGTGTCTTTTTGAAGAAAAACTGCAACATGGATGGTAAGCATTGTTAATTATGCGTACTATGTAAGTGGCTTCGAAAAAGAGCAAATAGTTCGCAAACTCTTAGGTCCATGTTTTAAGCGTTTTTGAGCGATCCGGTCATATTTTAGGAATTTTCAAGCAATAGATCGAAAAATAAAAGTTACGTGTATATAAAACGTACGATAACCTACTGACATCATGAGTGGGTCCGCTAAACGAAATCTGTTCTGTGTGTGAATGAGACAATACATTTCCATAAATGCAGTAAAACTCCTCTTAACGGTCACCCCGGTTTTACGGATAGATAAAAAGAAAGCCCGGCAAGAAGACTATTTAAAAAATGTATTTCGAACCCCTGCTTAGCGATTTGCTGGTTGTGCGCGTATATTTTACATGATTTCACGATGCTTAAAAATGGTCAGCTCTAGTGATCGTTACTGTCCATCACCAAGAGAAGAGATTCCGAATCGAAAAAAAAACCGACTTCTGTTGCACATCAATTCAACGTCAGGAGAATTTGAAGCCATTTTGAAGCAAAAGGAACACTGGCAAGAATAGCGGCTGAAAAAGCTAGGACAGTGGTCGGTCGGCAAATCGCGGCTCGCGAGCCACATGCGGCTCTTCCACAAAATACCAGTTTCGGGAGCTCCAGATTTTTGAAAAAATCATGTTTAGACACGCATTTTGGCCATTTTGTTCTCGCTCCTTTCCCCCCTCCATAGCGAGTAACCATTTTCACGGACCGAAAGCCTGACGCTGCTGTCATATGACACTTCCGCGACCAATTAGATGGGTCGAAACTAGGAAGTTAGGGGAAAAAGTTGTCCAAAACGAGGTTTTTTTCTTAAGATACTCGGGGTAGATAGACGCAAAAGACGAGTCTCCTCTAGGAACATAAGGGGGGGGGGGGCTATGCAATGTTTACCATACTAAGGAACGTCAACCTCTACTCGGCCAGATCATAGAAGACCACGCTCCTGGGGCCACCGCCTCTCATGACGAGTCTCCCGTGGCCACCTCTCTCCATTCGCATCCAACATCAGTCAACACTGCTAAGAGCCATCCACCAGGGAGGGGGGGGGGGCACACCTCTGAAGACGACGCTCCTAGCTCACCACCTCTCATGACGAGTCTCCCATAAGAGGCCACCTCTCTCCATCTCGCATCCAACATCGGCTCATATACAAGACTGGTGTGGATGGGAGAGTCTGAAGGGGTCGACCTCAGCGAACGTACCTCGATCAGATCGAGGACGTTTTTAGGGAAGGTCAGCTTAGGAGTACCCTAATTAAGTTAATAACAATGTACCTACCTATACAGTTCAAGTTTAAAAAATCTGGCTCTCGAAATAAATGTCAATCGTTGTACTGTTGATATTTGGCTTTGTTGACTAATGAGTTTGCCGACCGCGGAGCTAGGAGAAAATTTCTGCAGGCAGAAGGACTTGATGTGTAGACACGCATCAGTCATGTACTATTGGTTTTCTTCAGCAAGAACCAAGAATTGACCTGAAGAAAAAGCTCGAGAAGCTTCTGAAGAACTCATCAACTGTAAAGCCTCGAATGATTGGTTGGATCATTTTCGTGTGCGTTACGAAATTGCATTCAATCAAGGAACGCCGAGAGATTCAGCTAATGGTAGGGGAGTGGCAAACAGGAGCTGGTCCGCGGGCCTCATACGACCAATATTGGAAGTGTCGGACCACTCAATAAAGCCCATCAAACATCAACTGTTTAGTTTTTCCTAAAGATTTAAATTCAGTACGTAAATTTTGTATAATATTTTGTTTTGCAATTAAATTGCGAATCTGTGCAACAATTATGTACTTTAAACGCATCTTATGCTGTCAGAATTTCGTTTATTTGCAAATGGAGACCATTGCAGTTATTATTAATACTATATATCAGTGGCGGCTCGTGGCAACACCTTCTAAAGCTCGTGGCAACACCTTCTCGGTATATATATACTATTATAGGTTAGTTATAATAACCTAAAAATATACTATTTAGGTTATTATTTATCCTCCGTGTGTTGCTCGTGGTCGGATATTTTGGGGAGGGGCGCAAATTTCCAATATCATACCGCCATCTATCGGTGATAATATGTAGTCAAGTACATGCAAGGCCGTAACTTGGATTTTTGACGCCCGGATGGGGCAAACGATTTTGCTGCTCCAAACTAATTTAAAATTCGATAATTTTATATAATGGTTTTCTTTGTTTTCCCCTTAAAACTCGCCGCCCCTAAATTTTTCCTCCCAATGCAATCACCCTCATCTCTGCCCCCAGTTTCGGCCCTGAGCACATGTACTATTTACAATGAGTAAAGCATTGTATCCAGGGCCGCAACTAGATACTTGGTCACTCGGGGCAAGTGCGCATTTTGACGCGGCCTTGTAATGTTGAAGGAGAGGTTTCAGAATGAAATTTGCGACCCCCTCGGGTCTAGCGCCCGGAGCACGAGATCCGTCTGCTCCCCTCCCCACTAGTTGCGGCCCTGATTGTACCGCATTCGATGATTTTTGTTCATCAAATCATTTTTCACATTATCTGCACATGAACAACAACATGAACGCAAATAATTTGTGCGCAATGAGCCTTATTATCGATATCTTAACATCATAACGTTACAGAAATCATTATTTAGGTCCAGCAATTGCCATCGGCAATGGTTTTTCCAAATTGTGAAAATTGTGAAAGCATATAAAAAATAATTTTTGAATATTCAAATTTAAAAAATACATAAGATACAACATATGTAAAAGATAGCTCATAGATGGCAGCATCAACATCCACGGTGAGTTTTTTGCGTGTCCAAAAAGAGACAGTAGGGGGCCGTATAAATATTACGTCAGCAAATATATAGGTCATTTTGACCCTCTCCCTTGTCAGCAAAATTTCGTCAGCACTGCCCCTTACCTCCTAACGCATATTGGTGGGATCAGAGACGTACACGGGAAGGGGGGGGGGCATAGGAAGGCTCGTGTGCCACCCCCCCCCCTCCAGACGAAGATTTATGTTTTCAATGTAAAAAGTATTTGTATGTATAATCACAATCTTATAATCGATTTTCTGTTAATTTCAATGTTGTTTGAAGCCTAAGAAATTTATTGTGACCCACTCTTCATAGGCGGAGATAGACTTGGAAGTCTGGGGGGGAGGGGCAAGATGATGATGATGATGTCAATTCGTATATACATTAGATCAGTCGATTCCACCTTCGACGCTGGGGGGGGGGGGGAGGGTCCCCGCATGCTACTCTTTAAGACATATAGGCTATAGTAAACCTTTAGCCAGCGGACCCTGAATGTGGCCCTGAAGGTTATCTGATGTGGCCTGTCCCATCAAACCTAATTTTGCGAAAACGAACTAAGCGGCACATTTGCAGATCACTTAAATGGCCTGTGGAACAATTCCTGAACATTTAAGCGGCCCGTGCCGCATTTCCAGATCCCTGAAGTAGGCCCGTGGCACGTTCACAGATCACTTAAATAACCTGCGATACAGTTCCAGAATACTTAAGCGATCCGTGGCACAGTTTTAGAGCACTTAAACGTTTCCCCAGTGTAGTTCTACATCACTGAAGTTACCCCCACGGCACATTCCCTAATTACTTAAGTGATCCGCGGCGTAGTTACGGATCATTTGAGTGATGCGTGGCGCAGGTCCAGAGCACTTAAGCGGCCCGGGGACGCTTATAAACAATCCCAACATTTCTAGCTACATTGTAGGAATTTAGCGCGTCGTGATTGGCCGTGATGACCCATGACGTCACTCCTGGTGACGTTTAACAATAGATACATTTAATTGTGCTGGAATCCAACGTCCGCCGTTGGAGTAATGGTTATAGTGCGAAACTCACGTACCGAGAGGGCCGTCTTAAGAGCATCTTGGGCCCCCGGGCCAAGTAATTTTTCTGAGGTCCTACCAGGCAAATTCTTGAAAATTTCAACACGATCTCAGTTTTGTGAGGCCCCTTTTCTCTTGAGGCCCCCGGGCCGTGACCGGGTGGGCCCCATGCCTTAAGACGGCACTGCGTACCGAAGGTTGTGTGTTCAATTTGATCTGAGAAACCCATCCAATTTTTTTCCCCCATCTTTGCTGTTATTTATTGATTCCCTAAAAAATGTTACCACTTTTGTTTCTGATTTAATCAAATGCGGTCCACGTGCATCGAGAAGACAATAATAACGGCTTTCGAAGCTGGGCCCAGTTATCATTTACTGACTCAATAGAAAATGCTTTCATTTTTTGCCAATGAACTTTGAAATTCAGTTTCGGCTAAAACTCCGCCTCTCGTGACGTCTTGCTAGCTTTTTTGCTCGGAGCAACCAATCACCGGCGTGCTAATGCTTCCTGTGTTACTAGGAGAGTAGGGATTACGCGGCCTGGACGCACAATTCCATAATGTACCCAGGTTTTACCAAGGGATACGCTCATTGGCGAAAATCAAAATTACGTCATTAAAGATCGAGGGATATTCTAACTCCGAACCCATCTCGTGACATACAGTATTTAAAAGAATTGAATAAATGAAAACTTGATTACTAGAAAAGACTACTTCGTTTGCGGTAGCTCTTTTATTTTACAGCTCGGAAAATTCTCTCGGTTAGGTAAAAGAACTCGTATTTCAAGAGAAGTTACCGGATGGTAAAAACATGTCAGCATGAAAAAGTTTCCAAACGATAATTCGAGAACGATCCCATGTGAAAAAAGAAACCTTTTAGAATAACGACCTGACGTCATGGTCGTGACATTTAAAAGGATTTCGTAACGAAATTTCGTTGTAACCAAGTGATTCCTCCGGTCTCTTAGAGTTCGTTATAACGGGATTCGACTGTATATACTATTCAAATATTTTGTTGGGTAAGATTTGAAGTCTTGTTACATGGATTTTTTGCCAGCTGATAGATGAACGAGTCCCCTCTTGTGGAAAATCGCATCACTTGGGTGAAAGTCAGATTAAAACATGGGGATAAAAATAATTTCCAATTTAGGAATGACCTCTTCATGGGTTTGTGACGTGACGTCACAGGAATTTCACATCATTACAGCTGCGCTAGCTACAGAACCCCTAAAATGTTTCTACTCAGTTGTTTTATTTTACGATGTGAAGACTATGCTAGTTTCATATAAAAGGATATGGAACTTTATTAAGGGATATAAATATATATATATAGTGATTTCCGCTTTGCTGGTCAAACATATAGACAAATACCAAAATTTTTACAGGTAAATAATTGTAAATTACAAAAACTAAAAAAAATTCTGTTAAAAACCAATTCCCTCCCACAATTAATATTTGAGCTGATTGCACAAGACAACTGCTTAGACACGAAGAAGCGTCGTTCCGGCCTGACAACTTGTGACAGGGAAAGATCAATAGCCATCCCGCACCCGCCTCTAACCAACCTTACCGTATCCAATTTCTCTCGCAGTCGAGACATCGTCTTAACCTACAATCAGCTCTAATGCAACTGACCATGTAGGGCCTACTTCCGAGCTTGCAGGGGAGCTGGTTTCGCAGAGCCAGGCCCTCCTCACCATCCCTCTATCCCTTAGCTCTAAATCAGGTTCGCGAACAGCAAACTGCGAATTGAAGCAGCCATCCCTCATCCGCTTCCTCGGTCATCTCTTCAGTTCGCAAGTTACCCCTCAAGTGGAAGCTCAGTCGTACATAGTGTCAGTCTCGTGAAATCCCAACCCAATTTGGAATTTAACTGAAGGAAACAAAAAATTAAAACTGAATCATAATGAACACTATCGCCCTCTTTTATAACATTCATTCCGTCATTAACTATTGTTTTCAAACAATCAAAATCTATTTTGTCCCATTGTTAAAGAAAACATATTGTTGGCACAATAATAGGGACTTGTGTTAGACAACGGGGATGACAACAATGCTTTCTGAAATGAGCATTTTTGCTCCTTCACAGATTACTGTTCGATTTATTATTCATTTCGTAGATGTTTTTATTTCCCAGAATCAGCATCAAGGCTTTCTGAAGGGAAGGGGTGACGAAATCGTCCAGGGGTGAGGTTGAAAATCAAATGGGTATAATCTTAACATTTTTGGGATTGGATGATTTTTCATGAACGTTGCAAGTATATCTCCCAGTGAACCACTGGGTAGCGGTGCTCAGCTGGATTTCGTATATACGGGAACCGCCCTTTGTGGTTCCTACAATCATGCCGCGTTCAAAGTCATTCGAATGTCTTGTTTTCCTCCATGAGCAGGCAAATTGTTAACTGGTGCTTCTGACCAGAGGAAAGCTTTTTATCAGGAAATACGGTTTATTACGTCAGTGCACGTGCTGCATGGACGACGAAGTTTGAAAGGGAAGGGGGTATTTCTAAATTTTCGGTCACTGCGTGGATGTATGTGAACCCACCATGATACTTGATTATCGTATCAGTGAAGAACGTTTTCCTAATGTCTATATTTAAGCAATAATTCCGTATTGTAACAAAAAAGAGCATTATGTTGAATTTGTTTTGTCATCATGGTACCGAGCGTTGTTTTATTTTGATTGTAGTCAGGTTATGAGTGACCATTGAGCGAAATATGCTCACCAGAGTTCGTCGTCGTTGCGGTTTGAATCGGAAAAAAATCAGTACGAAGTTCCATTATGAACAGTGTAGTCAAGTGCGTGTAACATGTTCACAAATCAATATCCAATCTATTTTACCGCGGATTTGCTCATTCATAACAAGCTCAATCAGCCCCAATATAGTCCATTTAAACTTCAACTATAAGCTTATGGATTACCATGGGAAAGCGTTTCTCCGCGAGAGAAAAACTACTTGAATAATCATGGGGCCGGAACATACAATTCAAATAAGCATTTCATTTCATACCGTGCACCGCCCAGGCTCTGTCGACAATTGCCAATTTTAGCCATTGTCGAGGATGAGGCGACTGGGTGGTGTCGGCTGCTTTATTTTGCATATACAAATTACAAGGCAAATGCATGTACTACATAAAACATATAAAAAGAGTTACAAATGTATAAAGTTTCACAGTTAATAAGTTGCAAATAGCAAAATTTCACAGCATTCAAAATTTACATGTCTATGATATTTTAGCTCTAGTGAGCTCTTTGTTGTTTGCAGTGACCGGACCAGGTCCTGGACCACGTCTACGTTTTTTGGCTTGGTGAGCCCTTCGTGTCGATGTGGATAGCCCAGGTGGTGAACCACATCTTCCCTCTCGGCTTAGTGGCTCTATTGAGCTCTCTGCCGTGGTTCAGGACCTGGACCACGTCTACTCTTCTCCTTCGAATAATCATGGCCGAATCACGTTCAAATAATCATGGCCGATTCACATTCAAATAATCATGACCGATTCACATTCAAATAATCATGGCCGAATCACGTTCAAATAATCATGACCGATTCACATTCAAATAATCATGACCGATTCACATTCAAATAATCATGGCCGAATCACGTTCAAATAATCATGGCCGATTCACATTCAAATAATCATGGCCAAATCACCTTCGAATACTCAAAGCGGAAACATCTCCTTAGATAATCATGGCTCAAACAACGCCTTTGAACAATCATGGCCGAATCTTCCCTACTTTTATAAAATTATTTTTATAGATATAGCAACATTATAATAAATTTATGAAATTCCATGACCCGATGGCACTCCATAAGGTTCCAAAAATGGTGTGTAAGGCACATACGACGCTACTAGAGGAATATCAAAATCGAATATTTAACATACAATGCTTCGCCAAAATGAGTTTGATTTCGATTTGGCTCCCTTTTTAATCGTGAATCCACCCGACATATCTCGACCAATGCTATGCTCTATCACTAATACCCATACAGGTCATTGGAATTTGCATGACATTTCTTGTTAAGTAAATTAATAATCTCTACTTACGTATTAATAATCTCTGTACGTATAACCGGGGTTATAAATTAATATATCAACACGTTTCCTATAGGACAATAGTGAGGGTATTTCACCTAGAATACCTATGAAAAATATGTACCAAAAAATTGTTTAAGAGAATAATGAACCAATATTACTCCGAACTGTGGTTCCCTTCCAGAAAAGCTCCTCATATTTCTCCTCTCACTGTTCGTTTAACAAATGCTTCAATAGTTCTGAACAAACTGAATCATTTCAGAAATGTTCAGACCTTATTTGATGTTCGCTTGTGGCTCTACATCCATCAAACGTATCCAAACGCATGTCGATTCTCATGTCCATTGGGTGTTACTGCCGAATTTTCGTCAGAGCTACCGCTTCATAGATGTTCATCTATTGAGAAAAGCTTACGTTACCATGAATATGAAGTTGCTTTGCGCAATAATAATGTCCCACAAGTAGATGTTTGCGTGAAACCTTAAAGAGAGACCCGCGAGAACGAAATCAAACTCTCAACCGATTCATCATGGCTGGTGGAGACACACATGGAATCTTGTCGAGTTTATCATTTCTCATAATATTATCATGAGATTTATATGTCTATTTAAATCTTCTAACGAATAAAAATGGCAATCGATAATAACTAGCACTTATTTAGACCATTCAAGCTGATGTTTGAACATGTGGTAGGGACTAATCAGCTCAAGCAGAAAAATACTAGTTCAAAGTAAAAACTTTTCAGGAACCTTCTAGATTAGTTCTTATTTCCGACATTGAAATAGCTTTGAAACAACCAGAGATGAAATAAACTACGCAGATCAGCAAAAAGTGCTTGAATACCACAAGTTAAGTAAATTGAGCGAATCTCTCTTGAAATGATAAATTAATGTATCAATAGGTTTCCTACCGGATAATGTATGGTCGATTATTTCACCAAGAGGAATTATCCAACGAATGTTATTACAAAATTTTTGGAGAAGTGGAGCCAAATTGGATCACTATCAGAGAAGAAACCTTACGCTGCTTTGCATTATAAATTATTCAACAGTTAAAGAAAACCCGAATTTGATCATTCGATGGTTGTTTGTGGCTCTTTATCCATCAAACATCGCCAAAATAGCATGTCGAGTCTCATTTTCGAGGGAAGGTTCTGCAGAATGTTTGGCTCTCGAAGTTGGCCTATCGCCGGAATTTCTCCAAGAAGCAACATAACATAGGTAAATATTTGTGTGAAACTTACAGACCTTTGAGATCGAAATCAAACACAACCGAATCATCAAGATGCACTTAAATCAGATGAGTTAATAATCAATCATAATTATCATGAAAGTTAGGAATAATTCAAATCGTTCACAACGAACTGAAATGAATTGGCAATACCTGGCACTTATTTGGATCACTGAAGCCATTGTGCGAACATGTGATCAGCCCAGGCAGAAAAATATCAGCTCAGCGGTAGAAGTTTATTTTCCGAAATCTTCAGGATTCTCATTTCTGAGAGGAAAACAGCCCAGAAACAAACAGAAATGAAACAATCCGTATGGATCTACAAAATATTCTTGAATATCAAACGTTAAGTAAATCAATAATGGATATCCTATCACCAGAATTACAAACCAGCGTACCAATAGGGTTCCTATCGGACAATAGTGGGGGGATGTTTCGGCAAGAAGAGGAATTATCAAAGAAATGTATTCCAGATTCTTGGAGAGTGACACTAACATTACCTAATCCCTAACTGGATCCTTCCAGAAAAGCTCTCGGCAATGTTATTGGCTTGTTAATTCTTGCTCATTCTTCAACAGCCATGAAGAAACTGTATCATTTCAGAAATGTTCAAGCCCTATTCGATGATTGTTTCTGACCATCGTCTTCATCCATCAAACTTAGCCAACAAGCATGTCGACTTTTTAATTTTCGATGCTTTTCCTGCGAATTTTTGTCTCTTGAAATTGGCCAATTCAAAAATCTGTATTCAAAAAGCAGAAGAATGAACAAGCTTCACCCAACAGGACAATGGCGTATGTTGGTGTGAAACTTACAAGCCGAACGAAAATCAAACTCAACCGTTTCATCAGAGACGCACATATGTGTCACGTAATGAAACCAACACGGCTATAGTGTAATTATCATAAAACATATGAATGAATTTAAATCTTTTAACAACCTGAAATCACAATTGGCAATGATTCAAACCATTGAGCGAACATGATTAGGGACTGATCAGTTCAGGCAGAAAAATATCAGTTCGAAGTAAAAGTTTTTTTTTCCCTGGAATCTTCTGGATTATTTCTCGCTTCTGAGGTGATAACAGCTCCGAGACTGGAAATGCTCTATCAGACAACGGTGTGCACGAAAGGATGCGTCGCCATATGTTCAATCTTTCCTACAGCAGGGAGTGTTGATGCATCTTGCTGGACGAAAACCTGAAAATAATAAACTCATTAAAAATCATTAAAGTATACAGTACAGTCGACGCTCGATATAACGACAGCCTTCGTGCCGTCGGAAAGGAACGTTAAATTGAGAGGTTCGTTATATCAAGAGTAAAACATATTTGACAGTAGTTCTGTGAAAAGAATTTAGGACTTACACTACAGGTCGTTGTAATGGAATAGTCGCCATAACGTAGGGTCGTTATAACGCGAGCACCTATTGTATATATTTTTTTAATTGTTATGTGGTCGTATGGCCATCTTGCACACCCACGTTCGAATCCCATTCTCGGCACAGTGATAGCAGAATGAAGTTGGTTTTCTGCGGTTTTCCGAATTTAAGGACCAATCTCCATTTGAAAAAAGCATCCGCAGATAATAGATACACCTTTAACACGATGATTATGTAACAAGAAAATGCAGGATCTGCCATTCTTACGGAAAAACCAATATAAGGGTGAGAACATAGTGCGTCCGTATTTCCGATTCTGGAAACCCGTGTCGTCTTCAATTAGTCGGGTTTTTAACCTGACTAATCGGAGACGTAAATGTTCATAAGTCGTTACCCGACTAATGTTCACACCCTAACCCAAGAATCCGTAGCTGTCAGAGGATTTGTATAACCCATCTCAGCCTCCCCTGCGAATCAAGTTTGGTCATGACTCATAGCTCAAGGATCCCTAACTGTAAGTTAATTTGTACGAACCATCTCGAACGCTCCTGAAATTGGTCGGGGATCTATTATAGCCCCTGGCTGTTTAATGGGTTTGAACGACCCATTCCTGCAACCCATAGGCTTACCAGGTAGCAAGCAGCACCATAAGAAATAATTTCAAAAAAGTCGCACAATTAGCAAGTGCTCTGGAAAAGAACTGAAGGCATTTTTACAACAGAGAGGAAACAGTGTTTATACTAACATCACTGATGTTCTGAAGATGAGATCCACTTCAGGCGCGTATGGAGGTTTCTTCTGGAAGCTTCAGATCCAAGGTATGTTTTGATATTGACGATGGAGACAAGATATCTCTCGATAAGCCAAACGATGCCCTTTTTATACAAGTCTGAAGGCAACAGGTGCAGTGATGTGTCCCTGAACGGAGCGTTATTATTTCTCCATTCAAACGATTGTCTGATGATATTGCATTGAAATTTAATAATAATAGACAATGCATAATGATATATGATTGCATTCCACGTTCGACAATAACAACAGGTGAGACGTTTCTTAAGGACACGTAAGCAATACGGAACAATGGCTATCACTCTTTGATTACTCACTGACGTGGTTCCTTGCTGGGTCACTCTTTTGGTCACTCCCATGCTCACATACTCCCAAAATCACACGTTTAGTCGTTGATATGCATGAACATAGTTTTGGTAGATCCTTGCTTCGACACGCTCCAAGTCATTCTTTTGTACTCGCTTCGGCAGTACATATATTTAAATTGGAACGATACAGAAGTCATTCTTTTGGTCATTGACATACTTGCACGTACTCGAATCCCTGGCTGTAAGGGGGTTTGTACGACCCATCTCGGAAGCCCCTGCGAATCAAGTTTCCCTGGGTGTAAGAGGATTTTTTTTTTACTTTTATTACCAGACACTCCCCGCTTCCCATCCGATGCGGACATCAGAGCGTTCCCGAAAGTCGGGCACGCCTGGAAAATCCAGGCAATTTTTTTTTTAAGAGTAATTGTACGACCCATCTCGGAAGTCCCTGCGAATCATGTTTCGGTTGCCCACACAGCTCAAGCATCTCTGGTTGTAAGTGGATTTGTACGACCCATCTCGGAAACCCCTGCGAATCAAGTTTCGGTTGCACCCATATCTCAAGCATCCCTCGCTGTAAGTGGATTTGTACGACCCATTACGGTAAGCCCTGCGAATCAAGTTTCGGTTGCGACTCATAACTCAAGAATCCCTGGCTGTAAGGGGATTTGTACCACCCATCTCGGAAGTCCCCGCGAATCATGTTTCGGTTGCCCACACAGCTCAAGCATGCCTGGTTGTAAGTGGATTTGTACGACCCATCTCGGAAGCCCCTGAGAATCCTGTTTCGGTCGCACCCATAGCTCAAGCATCCCTCGCTGTAAGTGGATTTGTACGACCCATTACGGTAAGCCCTGCGAATCAAGTTTCGGTTGCGACCCATAACTCAAGCATCCCTGGCTGTAAGGGTATTAGTACCACCCATCTCGGAAGTCCCCGCGAATCAAGTTTCGGTTGCGACCCATAACTCAAGCATCCCTGGCTGTAAGGGTATTTGTACGACCCATCTCCGAAATCTCTGCGAATCAAGTTTCGGTTGGACCCATTGATTAAGAACCCCTGCTGTAAGGTCTCAAAGTTTTCTGAATGCACAAGCTTATCAAGTGAAACTTTGATACATATTAAGATTTGTAAGAATAAAAGATATGTTTTTGAATGCTGCTACAATATTCCCCAAGTATACTTAGTAAATGTTCGTTTGTAGAGGGGGGATAAAATGCTTAAAATCCTATATATTGAATATAACTATACAAGTTTGGAATTATTATGCATTAGTCGCAGTAATTATTGACACAAGTTTGAAGACAACAGGTGCGATAATTTCCCCCAAGAGAGCGTCATTATGTTTCCTAACGATTGTTCGATGATATTCCATGAAGTTTAATGAAAAGAGATAACGCACATAATTGTAGTTGATTGCATTCCCCCGGGTTCTACAATAACAACAGCTGAGGAATTTCTTTAGGACACGTAGGCTATAACGGAAGCAATCGCGTCGTCATCTCACCTGTTGCTATCCATTCGCCAGAGAAATGAATGGTCTATTGTGATAATTCCAAGAAATACCATCTGGCCATTCCTTAAGCAACGTGTCCTGAAGTATCACGTAGGCCTCTCCATATGGCGAATTTTCGTGATGTACTGTACTCCCGGAGTCGTACATCGGCGGGAGTCTTCAACGCATGGCCTATGGGCCACATGTGGCCCTCGAACTTTACGCAGGGAAATGCCGACGATTTTAGGGAATATAGCTACTAAACATCGGTATAAGCGAAAACAAAAACAATTCGATATAGAGCCACTGACAGAATTAGGTACGTTACTACAAATTTTTGGTGGTCTTTGGACGAATTCGGGGCCCATCCTGGCGTCGTATACGTTATTTCGGGGGTGGGGGGGGGGGAATCGGAATCCAAAAAAGCATATACCGTACAGCAATGCTAATACTACTACAGTAGTAGCGTACGGAAATGCTGAAAAATGCCGTAACGAAAGTTTTCAAAATAACTGAAAGAAATAATTTCACATCTTAGTGAAAAAAAATTCAAAATTTAAAGAAAAAATTTAGAAATTGGTGGAAAAAGTTTTAGAATTAATAAGAAAATAATTTCAGAATTAATAAGAAAATAATTTCAGAATTAATAAGAAAATAATTTCAGAATTAATAAGAAAATAATTTCAGAATTAATAAGAAAATAATTTCAGAATTAATAAAAAAATGATCAATCAATTTTCAGAATTAATAAAACATAATTAATCCACAAATTCTCAATCAGAATTAGTAAAAGAAATAATTTGAGACTTATATAATGCAAATTGCCATTCAAGTGAAAAAAATATTTTCAAAAATTTGTGGAAAAAAATTCAGAGCTAATCAGAGAAATAATTTAAAAATTTCAGAAATTAATGAAATAAAAATATTTTAAAACTTTGTGGAACGATTTCAAAAATGTCGACGGTGGAATTTCCGTAAATCGCCGTATTTTCCGTAAAAACTCAATTTCTCGCATTTGCGTTGATGCCACCCTACGTTAAAGTAAATATGAAGTTCGTGCTGCCATCTCAGGTGTTATATCACCGGTACGTGTGAAAAAATATACGTTATGTTATTCAGAGAGAGGACAAATCACACTTTTGAACGAGCAGATGATCAAACAACGTGTTCATTCCGTGAATAGATAGAAATGAAACCGTATAGTTGACATTCAAAATACGGTTTCTCTTCGTATCTGTCAGTGGGTGCCCGTACGTAGGACGTGTAGGTAAGTCGATCAAAATCATCTCATTTTTTGATTTGCGGCGGCCATTCAAGTATTAAGGCAGCATTGATGGTGCTGTGGGGTTGACTCATGTATATGTCATCAACCACCCTTTATAAAAATATGAAATAATCTTAAAGGCCGTTCAAGTATTTTTAGTCATTTTCGACCCCCCTTTGTCAGAGAAATTTCTTCAGTTCTGCCCCCTACCTCCTAACGCGTATTGGGCTCAGAGACGTACGCGGGGGGTGGGGGGGGGGTAAGGGGCCCACCCCTAGACGACCAAAAAATTTGAATGCGATAAATATTTTTCAAAAAATTCGGAAGAAAGTACCTTTATGTGTGTGTGTTATTGTGCCAAACCCATGACCCACGGACCAAATGTGGCCCTCGGACGAGGGATGGGGCGGCCACAAAAGGATTAATGGGTGGGTCGCAATGGATTTCTTAAAGGAAAATTCTGAGTTCTTAGCCTTCAAACAGATATTAATTACAATAACAGAGAAAGGAAATTCCCGATTTTTTAAATATTTTTCCCCATGAAAAATAAATTTTTGTTCGTCTAGAGCAGTGATTCCCAACGTGGGCGATGGAAGGTTCCGGGGGGGGGGCGGTGGAAGCTACGGTTATAACATAGGATCCTATGGGTTAGATTGCGTTGGGGGGGGGGTGGGAGAAAAAAAATTCTGAAGAAGGGGGCGATGAGACAAAAATGATTGGGAAACTATGGTCTAGAGCAGTGGTTCTCAACCGTGAAGGGGTTGACCCCACAAGAGTGACCCCCAAGGAAGTGGCCAACTTGTGGTACTGGGATACTTCAAGGGGGCCACGGAAGAAAATGGAGAAAGGGGCCATGACAGGTGGTTTGGAGAGCTGAGAAGAAAAATTAAGGTGTGAAGAAATAAAGATTTTATATTAGTGACTAACACTTACAGTGAGAGAGAGAATCCAACAAAACCACCCATAAAACCAGGGCCTTCTTTAGGGCATGGACCCACCCAGGCCTCATCGCCATCGCCTACATTTTGCTACAAGGATGGGGTTTTTCTCAAGTCCCCGGCTAAATTTTTCAGACCCCTTTCCCTACATGAAATTTATTGTATGAAAAAAAAAAAGAAGATAAAAACCATATTAGGCCTGGGCTTTAGCTCTGTCAGTCCTATTCTTGTGAGGGGCCTCATGCCGATAAGTGACCTCACATTATGATATTTTGTATAGTACAATTAATTTTGAAAATAAATAGGAAATATGTAGGCTGTTTATTTTCAGCTAAAGTATGGGACTATCATAGCATCACTTTTCCTAAGGAGGGGAGGCCCCCATGATATTGAGACGGTCCTGATAGAACTCGGAGAGATCAATAAATTCTAGGCTAGTGTCTCGGCTAGTCTGGAGGTCAATTTTCTTTGCAAAATTTTCGTTCAGAATAAATTCACTGAAAAAAATCATTTCAATACGTATAAAGTATCTTGCTTCTAGATGAGAGTTGAAAACTCTGGGTAAGACAGGGGAGCCACGAGAAAAAAATATGGTTCAAAGGGGGCCACGGGCAAAAAAGGTTAAGAAACACTGGTCTAGAGTAGTCTCCCAAACTTTTTGTTCCATCGCTCCCTTAATCAGAAATGTTTTTCTCTCATCGCCCCCCAACTCAAGTAAACCCATAGGATCCTATGTTAAATCAGTAGGTTGTATCGCTCCCTTGGACAATTCCATCGCCCACCAGGGGGCGATATTGCCCGCTTTGGGAAACACTGGTCTAGAGGGTATAGGTGGCTCGCCTCCCTCTGTGATGCAATATGCGTGAGGACAGTGGTTCTTAACCTTTTTCAGCCAAGACCCAAAATCGGCTTCGCGACCCATGGAACTACCGTATATACTAGTGTATACGCCGCCGCCCCCCCCCCCTTCAGGACCTCAAAACCGCAATAAATTGAAAACCAGTGTAAAGGCGACCCCAAAAAATCCGTGCACTTCAGAGAAAAAAAATTCTTACATTTTCATCCGTCCATCGCATTGTTGATGCAACACTTTTTGAAGGATCGGATTTGGAAGGATAATTTCGGCGGAAACAGAATTCCACGCCTCATGTACCCATTGGTACACTAGGCCAATGTCAGGTTTCTTCAAGGCACCACTTTCTGCAGTTTCTTCATCGGAACCCATCCATTCGATCCATGTACAATCAACGTTAGCCACTACCAACCAATAATGTTTTCAATTTCTTTGCCTCGGCTTTGAGTCTTTGGTCTTGCGATACATGAAAATCTTCTTATTTCTTTTGACCTGAAAGAAAGATAAAAAGAACGAAGTATATCGGCCAAATAGGTGCAAATATATTTATTTATTAAATTAAAAAATGAATTATGGCAACCCAAAGCTGATATAAGAGAATTTCATTCTACGCGTTTTTTTTTCACTTTAATTCAATGGCAAATTTTTAATAATACAGAGAAAAAGCTAGACAAAAATAACAATTAAAATAAATAGCATCTACACCTAATGTTAACGATCCATATAACCAAATCGAATTATTGTTTCACTTAAATTTACCTGTCGGAATTATTTATTATTTGATATAGAAAATTTGATATCAGGATAAATTAATTTTTCATTGCATTTAGTGCGTTTAGTTTTAGTGGGGTTTGAACGTATCCCATACCTCAATAATGCCGGTTTCTCGAACACTGCTACAAAAATGACTACCGATTGCGGGGTCGATGTTTTCTCATTAAAAACTGACTAGAGTATAAGCCCCCCCCCCCCCCCCCCACTTGAGGAATGATTTTTTCCACAAAAAAACTCGGCTTATACATGAGTATATACGGTATTTGTTTTTCGAAATTAGTGACACCAGTGACGCAATAACTACATTTATGTATAACTAGAGTTTAAGTGGATTTATAAGACTCATGCCGGAATCCCCTGCGAATCAAATGTGTAGCTCAAGAATCCTGACTGTAAATAAATTTGTTCGACCCATCTCGGAAGCTCCTGCGAATCAATTTTGGATCGGAGCCCATAGCTCGAGATTCCCTGGCTGTAAATGAATATGTATGACTCATCTCGGAAGCCATGTCACCCAAGTTTGGACCCATAAGTTAACAGAGAGAAGCCCTGATTCATAAAAAACGATCCTTATCCGACAACATCCCACCATTTGACGTCACAAATACAAATCACATTTCCATGTACAGCAGAACCTCTGAACAACGAAGAATTTCCTTGGAACCAAAGAATGTGTCCGCTAACGCGGAGTGACCGTTCATAGTGTTATGAAAATTACGTTAGCCGCAATTGTTAAAAAAAAAAACTCTCAAGATGACAAAATCATGAGGAGAAGAGAAGAAATCACGCGATTGGTCTGGAACATTCTGAAATGCTTCTTCGACCGAAAAGTGGCGCCACCAGTTTGGCACTATGAACTATGAAATAGAATTTCATAGGAGGAAGTTTCTTTTTCTCGAAAATTCCCCGTGTCTATAAAACAATACCACGGACAGAGAGATGTCGTCAGTGTTGTTGGACTTGATCCTCAATGCGAGAGCCTTATTTGCAGTTCGTGAAATCGCTGTACATGCACGTGTAAAATAGCTTTTCTGTGTAAATAAATCTGTGAGGTCCTGCAAATTGTTTCATCCTCAGCTCATTTTTTCTGAAAATGATCTGCGAGTCACGACAAAAAAAAAGCTGTGAGAGCTGAATGTGGCCCACGGACCACATAACGAAGCCCCGGTCTAACCTTTTCACATTCGACAACAACCCGTAGAACTTAATGGTCGCAATTAGAATATGAAATAACTTCGGTTTGATGAAATCATATCATTTTATTTTATGCATACGTCAATTAGACCAGCTCATACACATTCGTACCCGTAAGATGCTCGTATTCCACTGTGAAGGTTACCATCAAGGTTCATGGGTTCAAATCCGGGCATAGAACGTTAGAAGCAAGTTCTTTACCTACCGGACCTAGGGCGACCACCGATGGAACGAGCCTTCATTTCCCACCCAACCCCTCTGGTTGGAAATTGCCGTATGGCGATATGTGACCGGAGTTGGTGTGCGGTGAAGTAGTAGTTCATACAGGGTGTCCTGATTCAGCCTTTATCTCACAATCCGTCCGTCGTCGAAGTATGGGTTTCAGTATGAGAAATGCTCTCAAAAAGGATATAAATTATCATATGAACCAACAGATCTTGAAAAACCGATTTAGAAAGTTCTTGCCTTGTCTATTTTGAAACCAAAAGAAATCATGTTTCTAAACGTAATATCCGACGAGAGATATTTGAGTTCAAAAACCAGGAAAAAGTTGGGAATTAAGAGCATAAAAATGGTCTCCCTCCGTCGCCATAATGGTGGTCGGTTCCCAACTTCGAGGAGCGAATGCAAGCCGATCTCCCCATTAAAAAATCTCGCCCACAGGCCTCTCTACAATGTGTTGGCTCCTAAGGAAAATGGCCGCGGCTTCAATTCAAGTATTCCGGGATTTTACTAACGTTCTCAAAAAAACAGACTTTATTCGAATTCAGAACATTAACAAGCGTAGCCTAAATACGACTACTCTCCTCTACCATCCCTTAATTCCATCTCTCTCCTACTACTTCTCATACTTTCTTTTTTAAGCTTGACGTTCTTACAAATCGCTCGTTCCCTCGAGCACAAAGTCACGTTACATTTCTTCCTTTTCAGCGGCTGTTCAACAGCTTCCTACGCTCGGTCATCCTGACCTGCAATCGTCCCGATTGCCCCACAGTACTGGTATTTACGTGTCGACCTCTTCGGATTACGTCTTGGTAACACTGGCTCATCTTCTTCTTGCACTGAAATGTCTTCATCATCGGACTCAGACTCACACCTCCAAGCTTTTAGTTGGCTCACGTGCGCTGTTGTCGTGTACAGATGACTTTTCACTGTTGATTCCAATTCAGTCACCCGATACGTGTCATTTGGTAATACAGCCGTGACAGTCATGGGTCCTCTATACTTCGGTTGAGTCTTCGTCGGTTGCCCCATGGCTCTCGGACTTTTCTTCATAACAACAACCTCGCCTGGTTCGAACACTATTGTAGCACATCTGCGCTTATCGAAGGTGCTCTTCATTTTTCTTTGATTCTCCACGATTATGTCTCGAGCTTCTTTTCTTACTTCCTCTGGATCCATCCACGAGTTATTCTCCTCATTTGCTAACCGTCTCAACATTCCATCATTGAATCTTGGAGAATATCCATGCAACATCTCAAATGGTGTCTTACCAGATGACTTGTTCACAAAGTTGTTCAGATTTCGTTCTACCAACTTGATTTTCACGTCCCAGTCCATATGGTCTCTGTTCTCCATACCTGTAGTTATCGACGACAATATAGTCCTATTTGCTCTTTCGACCATCCCATTTGCTCTAGGGTGTTTCGTTGAATTGAGCGTATGGTGAATTCCGTTATCCTTGCAGTACTTTTCAAACTGCTGTGACGTAAAACAAGAACCACGATCGCTTATAATTCGGTCCGGTAGTCCAAAGTCATTCACAAAGATGTCGACCGATTTCATTACACAAGTAGTTGAAGTATTTCTAACTGGAAATAATCGTACGAATCTGGTAAGGTTGTCAATGATCACTAGTAGCTCCTGATTTCCCTTCGAACTTTTGACAAAAGGTCCCAGATGATCCATATGTATCACTGCAAACGGTCTTTTTCCGGGTTCGATTGCGTGCAGCAATCCCTGTTGCTTACCTGCCGGTAACTTATTGACCAAACATTCCAGACACATAGCTATATGACGTTTTACATAGCGTTTCATGTATGGGAACCAGTACATTTCCTTGATCTTCCCAACTGTTCTGTCTGTGGCGAAATGCCCCATAAGATCATGAAATTTGATTACAGTACCTTTCCGCATGCACTTCGGAATTACATACAGTAGTTTCAATTTTCCTTTATCGTCCACCTTCCTGAAGAGTCGGTTATTCTTCAGCTCGTACCAAAGAACTAATTGTTTTTCCTCCTTGGTCCGGTCCGTATCGTTTTTCTGTAATATTTCTATCTTTTTCTTCAGTTCGTCATCTGTATGCTGGATCATTAGGATTTGATCTTCCTCAGTAAGAGTTAAGCATATCTCTAATTTCTGATCGATAAATGAGTCTAGAGTATCTTTTGACTCTGCTACAGGTGCTCTACTAAGTGCGTCTATATGTGCCATTTTTGATCCTGATCGATGTTTCACCTCGAAGTCATATTCCTGAATTAGATCAAACCATCTGGTTATCTGTGGATTCATGCATTTCTTTGTATTCATGTAGACCAAAGCTTGACAGTCAGTGACGATAGTGAACTTGATCCCAATTAAGAATTGTCGCAATCTGTCCAACGTCCAAACAATCGCCATCAATTCCAATTTACTCGAGTGATATTTACTCTCAGTTTCTGTGGTCTTCTTGCTCACACAATATACTAGATGCCACTTGCCGTTCGTTCCTTTCTGCAACAACATTCCTGCTAACCCAATTGAGCTCGCGTCACAATGGACTTCGGTTTCCGCTCTCGCATCATAGTGTGATAGTATGGGTTGGCACATCAACGCATACTTCAGTTCTTCAAAAGCTCTTGACTGTTCCTCTTTCCAAGTAAACTCTTCGTTCTTTCGAGTCAATCGTGTCAATGGATCAGCTTTCTGTGCATAGTTTTTTATGAATCTTCTAAAATAACTAGTCAATCCTAGAAATCTACGTAGTTCATGAACGTTACCGGGAATCGGAAAGTCTTTGACAGCTTTCAACTTCCTCGAACCTGGCTGAATGCCTTCTGCATTGACAATGAATCCTAAGAACTCCAGTTCTCTTTTCCCGAATTCACATTTTGTTAACTTCAGCGTTAGTCCGGCTGTTCTCAGTCTTTCGAACACTTCTCTAATTCGCTCCATCATATCTGTCCAATCCTTCGCTGGTATCAAGATATCATCGAGATAGCATAAGACCTTAGTGTTCATGAGTGGACCCAACATTTGACACATCAGTCTTTGAAACTCTGCTGGTGCATTCGCTAACCCGAATATCATACGTTCAAACTGTCCTGTTTCATCTGGAGTGATGAATGCTGTT
Organism: Pholcus phalangioides; assembly: GCF_987345545.1. Taxonomy (NCBI): domain Eukaryota; kingdom Metazoa; phylum Arthropoda; class Arachnida; order Araneae; family Pholcidae; genus Pholcus; species Pholcus phalangioides. The sequence goes on from NW_028301637.1 coordinate 7,775,775, forward strand.
TTCAACTTCGCTTCCTCCGTTAGCGGTATCTGCAAGTATCCATGAGCTAGATCCAACGTCGTAAACACTTTACACCCAGCCAAATTTTCCAGTAAATCATCGATTCGTGGCAATGGGAATTTGTCTTTCACTGTCTGATTATTCAATCGACGGTAGTCCACAACTAATCGGTTTTCACCTGTCTTTTTCTTCACCAATAATACTGGACTAGCATACGGTGACCTAGTTTCTGTGACTATACCATTATCTTTCCATTCTTTCACGATATCGCTGATTGCCGTCCTCTCAGACAAACTTGTTCTATACGGCGGTACACAAATAGGTTTGCTGCCTTCTACTTCCTTAATGTCCATCTTAGTCAACGATGTACACCCAAGTTCCTCAATGGACAATGCAAAAACATCTCTATACTCATTCACCAATGACCAAACTTCACGCTTTTCTTCTTTCTCAGTTGAATCGTCGAACTTTATCTCATCTAAACGAATTCCTCTTCTCTTACGTCCTCGTCCCTCACACGTAGTACCCACATTAGCAAATTTCTTACCGCGAGACTGTAATTCATCGCACAGTTCATCCTTCAAGGCCACACTTGAAATGATATCATCCTCACAGATTACTTCAATGTCCCTTGATCCTATGACGGCCTCACTCACGCAGCAATCAGTCGAAGGACTCACTTCTTCATCCACCAGAACATCCAAGTTTTCACGTAGCTCATCACACACAAAAGAGTTTCTGACTTCGGGGTTTCCTACAGCTTCATCAGATTCTTCTAATTCCCTCATGCTCAGTTTATCAACAACGATTGACGCACGACCGATACACTGTCCTTCACCAAACTTCACAACATGTTTCCCTAAATTCAAAATAGGAACCTTCGTTTTCCCCTTCACGACTTCTAGCAAGACATCAGTATTTCCTTGGCTTCCTTTCATCAGCACCAGTCCGTCCTCCACATCTTCTGTTCTGGCATCGATGACCTCCATCGTTGCACCGTCAACTTCTTCTGGATTCATGGTCATCAGCTCTATCCTTTTCTCCTCGACTCCGACATCTCGAACACATGGCAACTCACTTGCGTGCCACACGCGCAGTCTTCCTCCACTCCCGGCAAACTCAATTTCCGGCGACATCAGATAGTTCCGTCCAACTATCAAATCATACGACTGTGCATTATCATCGACGACCAACACATCCACAGCTGACTTTGCACCATCCACTTCCAAATCCACGTTAAGTTTCCCAAGTGCAACTGCTGATGGCTTCACCAGATCTCCATAACCGAATAATTCTTCTGATTTCGGCACATACTTGAGCTTCATATCCTCCGCTACGGACTTTTTCAACAATGTCACACTACTTCCAGTGTCGATCAAACATGAGATGAGACGCCCATCATTGATCCTAGCATTTTTGATGCAGTTCCCTTCGTAACAATCAGCACAACCATTTGCTGCCAAGTTGACTTTCTTCGTTGTAGTCTGATCACAGTGCTTTTGAATATGACCGGCCACACCACACAGGCGGCATGTTAAATTCTTCTTTCTTGGACAATCACGCGACACATGACCCAGGTATCCACACGAAAAACATCTGGGCTCCCAGTCTTGCCGCTTATTGTCTCTCGGAACCATTGGCCTGACACGTTGTCCCTCGCCGTCACGAACTTCACTCATACGAGGTCGATTATTCCGGTTCAAAGTCCTTCCCATCATCATGTCTCTCCTTGGATCCACGTGCACAATTCGATCCTGAGCAACGGTTCTTCGGTGAGCATCTACCCTTTGGTCATCCCAAAATCCGGATCTTCGTTCATCAGTCCCGGTGAACTTGTGACTTTTTACATCCTCGATCTCGGATCTCACGACTTCGTATTCATCGAGCTTCTTCGCTAATTCATCAGGGTTCACAAAACTAGACCATTGATCGATGAAATGTTCACGAATTTTCGTCGGTACCCGCGATTTCATCTGTTCTGTGACGATCAGTTTCTTCAATGATTCAAACTCGGTAACATTCAGAAGAGATAGCCACTCGGAAAAGAAGACATTCAATTCATATCCGAAGTCCTTCCAAGTCGACTTCAGACGTCGGGAGTGCTGGATAAACTTTTGCCGTATCTTCTCTGTCGTCAGCTTGAATCGATTCAGCAACAGTCCCTTGACGAAACCATAGTCGTTAATCCTCTCCTTGGGTTCACGGATCACGATTTCGGACACTTCGTAAGGCAGTAACACTAATAAGCTAGTGACCCATTGTTCCTCTGGTACTCTCGCAAGTTCGGCTTGGCACTCGAAGTACTGTAAATACAGACTTAAATCCCCGTTATCCGCGTCGAACTTCTGTATCTTCTTCGTCAAATCGCACGGTACGATGCGATGACTTTCGGTGTCGTCATCGATATTTCACGACGCCGCACATGTTATCCGAAGACGCTCCAGTTCGAACTGCCGCTCGGCCTCTCGTTCCTGTCGCTGAGCTTCATCTTCTTTCTTCTGTCGCAGAGCTTCGGCTTCTTCTTTCCGTCGCAGAGCTTCGGCTTCTTCTTGACGGGTTTCGATGATCTGCTCGAGGAGTCCTCTAACAAAGTCCTCTTCATAGTTCTTCGACATGACGATGAGATTCTTCAGATCGGCGACTCTGTCATCTGAAGACGGCTTCTCTCCTAACTCCAACGCCAGCATCTCCAAGTCTTTCTTTCGTCCTCTCACGAGAAATGACATTTTCTTCTATCGCAGTCCGGTTTCGAATCCCACTTCTGATAAATCTGTTGGCTCCTAAGGAAAATGGCCGCGGCTTCAATTCAAGTATTCCGGGATTTTACTAACGTTCTCAAAAAAACAGACTTTATTCGAATTCAGAACATTAACAAGCGTAGCCTAAATACGACTACTCTCCTCTACCATCCCTTAATTCCATCTCTCTCCTACTACTTCTCATACTTTCTTTTTTAAGCTTGACGTTCTTACAAATCGCTCGTTCCCTCGAGCACAAAGTCACGTTACATTTCTTCCTTTTCAGCGGCTGTTCAACAGCTTCCTACAAATGTAGTGACCGATCATAAACGATGCTCTGTGACGTCACGATGTCACGTTTTCTCGTTGTAGCGTTTGAGAGTCCGAACGGCATGACTACGAATTCAAACAAACCAAAGGGAGTTATGATTGCTGTCTTGGGAATGTCGTCGGGATTTACAGGAATATGATGAAATGCTTTCACCAGATCTATTTTAGAGAAAACTTTACATCCATGCAGATTCTGCGCAAAGTCCTGTATATGTGGCACTGGGTAGTTATCCGGCTCAGTAATTCGATTCAGACTTCGATAATCACCAGTTGGTCTCCACTCATTCGGTCCTTTTGAAACCATGTGCAACGGGGAAGCCCAGTTTGATTTCGATGGACAACATATACCTTGGTCCAACATCATCTGGAATTCGGTCTTGGCAATCTTGAGTTGAGCTGGGTGCAATCTGCGTGGCTTTGCGAAAACAGGAGGACCTTTAGTTTCTATGTAGTGCAAGGTATTATGGGAAGCTTTCCTCGAAAACGGACGAGGTCTCGTTAATTCGGGAAATTCCTTCAAAATTTCAGTTATAGCACTGTTTCCTGAGATTGTTTTAATCGTTGTCGAAGGTCCATTGTAAGTAAAACCTTTACACGTGAGAGAAGTGAGTGGATCTATAAGTCGCTTGTTTTTGATATCGATGATGAGTCCGTAGTGAGCAAGGAAATCCGATCCGATAATTGGTCTCTCAACGTCAGCGAGGGTGAAATGCCATTTGTAATTCCGCCGTAAGTTCAAGTCCAGTTCCAGGAGTTTCAAACCGTAGGTAGATATACGGGAACTATTTGCAGCGAAAAGCTCAAAAGTTGTCGGTTTGCCGTTGCCTTTGTAAGGTAAAATTGATATATCAGCTCCAGAGTCAATTAAAAATTTCATGCCGCTTTTCCTTTCCATAATGAACAAACGGCTATGGTGAAGACTGCTATCGCCGCCACCGCATGCCGTTACTGCGGGGGGCTTGGACCGTTTCCCTGAATATTCTGAGCGTTGTAAGCGCAAGGGGACTTGCATCTGAAAGCTTTATTTCCGAACCTGCTATGATAATAACACACGTCAGTGTTTTCATCGGAGTCTTGATATCGCGAGCGATTCCTTGAACCAGAATAACGTCGGTCTCGACTGGAGTTTCGATAGTGGTTCCGGCTATTCCTCGGATATCTGCCCAACTGCTCGACTTTTTTAGTCAGCTCCGAGATTTGAAGTTTAAGGTCTCTTAGCTCCGAGCAAGACGAGGCTTCTGCTACATGACCGTGATTGGGTTCGCGACAATCACGTCGAGTTGCAACCTTCTGATCTGACTCCAGATCAGAAGGTTGCGTGTTCATATCACGTCCGGGACACCAGTAAAGGCGACGGCAATGAGTTGATTGTATTTCGTCATAGAGAATGGATGTCGCGTATAACTTGTCCGTGTGTGTGTAAATAAATGTTCATGTCTTTAAAAACGAAATTTACATCTTCTCATTGCCGTCGCCTTTAACAACAATACAATTATTCAACCATTACACTTCACTCATAGTTAAAAAAACTGATGGCAGATGGAAGCACTACACTCAACAAGAATTACACAGAAACCAACTTTCACGTGAGGTTCGCTACACACACATTTCAACATGTACCTATCCGTTAGAAGTTCCGCAGAGGAATATGCACAACGTGCGTTTGTGGTTCATTAGCATAAATGAGGATTTCTCGTTAGTTTATGCTGTTCTTTCCCAACTTTTCGTCGATTTTTTTGAATCCAAATATCTCTGTGGATATTGCACTTGGAACGTAAGTTTTTTTTCTTAGCTTCAAAAGAGACAGGACAACAACTTTCTAATTGCGCTTTTCAGAATAGAGTGTTCAGATAATTTTTTTTTGTGACACACTGTATTTTCACTCTCAAAAATGGTACAAAGTGATTTTTAAATACTTTTTTAAGCACTTTTTAAATTCGAACTATTCCTCTACGATGAACGGTCGATGAGATGGAAGCCTAATTTGGACTTGGGGGCCGTTCAAGTATTACGTCAGCAGATTTTTAGCCATTTTTGACCCTCTTCACCCTTGTCAGTGAAATTTCGTCAGCACTTTTCCCCCTAACGCATATCGCGATCAGAGACGTACGCGGAAGGGGGGGGGCGCACTAGCCCCGCAACGCCGGTCCCCCATGATTAAAAAAACGTGTTTTTTGATGCAAAAAATATTTGAAACAAATCAAAATAATGGAAGAAAAACATCTTTAGACATATTGTTATAATGAATTTCTGCTACTTTCAATGCTATTTGAAGGCTAAGAACTCAAAATTTCTCTTTAAGGAACTCATTGCGACCCACCCTGTAAGCCAGTGGTGCGCAAACTTTTTGAAACGCGACCCCTTTTGTCCAAAAAAACGTTATGGGTGACCTCTACATAGGCTGACCATATGTCCCACGTCCCCTACGTGGGTTGACCATATGTAGGAATGACCCGGAAAACCGGGACATTCCGATTTTTTGCCAGTAAACGTGCTGTCACGAAGGCCCTTTCCAGAATTAACGTCGGTCGTTCAATTCACTTAGTTTGTATTTTGATGTAGAGTAAAACTTCGATTTACTGTCACCGTCTGGACCAGGGCTGTGACGGATAACCGAATAAGGATGACAGAAAACAGAACTTCACTGCCGGGCTTGGGACGAAAATGAAATAAAATCCTTTAAAAAAGTGAATAATGCATGCATATTGTATTTAATTTTACGAAAAGATCAATATAAACTTCAATATAGGAGTAGTAAGTACAGAAATGTATTGAAATACTACAGGGTGGGCAAAAAGTCCGTAGAAATTTTAAAAATTCATAAAAACCGAAAAAAATAACCGAAATAATCGCTAGGTCACGGAAATGTTTTTAAGACAAGGAAAAAATAACTCAAAAACAGCCGATAGGTGGCACTCACGTACACAAGTCACGGAAAAGATACTCAAATAACGAACAGAATGCCTTCAAATCGTGTCTTACAACAGTATGTGTTCCACATGACCACCACCACCACAGGGGATAACACACTGCAGGTGAGTCACAAATCCAGCAACGGCAGAGTGCAGCAGGTCCATATACACGCTTAATAACGGTGAACTGGTTGTGGATTAGGAGCGCAAGTTCTTATAATCGTCTCACGTTTGACTGTATGACACAAATACTGAATCCAGAACTTCTTACACCCTGTATGTTCAACATCAATTTTTTTTTCTCATTTTAGGTAGGGATTATGGATGAAAAGTACCAACTCTGGGGCATAGTTTTGTCAGGCATCTCACTCCAAATAATTAGCTGCAAATCAAGCGATTCGTGCTACAAGCTCAAAGGGGAACCGACTTGCTTTTCCAAAGATACGAACCCGAATCGCCAGTTCGCAACGATAACAACGTATGACAATCAGCGTGGATTGGACCCCATCTCCGACTTCGACGTGGGTGAAGGTATGTGCAATGTATGCATTGCTATACATACACACACGCTTTCGACACTTGTCACTTCTCAATCAAGACTGAATCGCTTCTTCTTAAAAATGCGTTGATTCCTTACAATGTACAAAGTATATAATCTTTATGATATTTCGCAGGTTGTACGCCTATATATCTTAACCTGATAATCCGTCACACGACTAGATATCCAGAAAAGAAACAAATCGATGGATTACGTAATGACTTGCCTCGTCTAAAGCAATTGATACTCCAAGCGGATGAACAACAGAAATGTAAGAGATAAAATGAGACCTCGCTATAGCGTCACCCAGGAACTCCCTTACCATACGCGGGGCGGGGCTAGGTGAGAAAATAATACCGGGGCCAGATGCGTGTTAATAACTTCTGGAGCCGCTTAGCTCCGATCTTATATATTCTGTGGGAGAGAGGAATCGGAATCCAAAAAATTCATGCATTACAAAAAAAAAATTAATGCAAATTTCGAACTGAAGAAAAGCAAAAATTGATTCCCAAACCAATTAAAATTGGACCTAATGTAAGAAAAAATTGTCTGAGATCAAATGAAAATTCAGAATCCATGAATTTGAAATAAAAAAAATAAACACTTAAGCTGTCCGTGGCACATTTAGATTCCTTAAGTGACAGGCACAGTTTTAGAGCACTTAAACGGCCCGTGACGCATTTCTAGAGAACTCAAGTGACCTGAACACATTCCCAGATCACTTAAAAGATCCGCTGAACATTTAGAGATCACTAAAGTGGCTCTATAGAGGACTTATCAATAGAAAGTGGGGGGGTGTTAGTTCAGGTGCCCACAAACTAGGAAAAAAGTTTTTCTCTCTTTCGGCACATTTAGTAAAGATGTCATTAAGAATATTTCATACTTTTATAAAGCGTGGTTGATGCTATTAGTATCATTCAACCTCCCACCCCCCTCTTTTCATCAAAAGTCAGCAAACCCCCCCCCCCCATCAATGCTGACGTAATACTTGAATGGCCCCTAAGCCCTCTGTTTTAAGCTGAAAACATATTCACAAGGGAAAAAATGACTACCATAATTATGCTATTGATATTAGCCATGTATTTTTCATGTTTTCCAGCGTTACTGTGTCAAGGAGACATCCAAAGACTGAAAAACTTCACGTGGAATAATCTGAACGGAAGTTTCGCCATGTTAGCCACCGAAGACGGAGAGAGAGACGCTCAGATACTAGGTAACAAAGCTGAATTTGTGGATGCTTTAAAACAGCGTTTCTGAAAGCTCCTAGAGGCACCGTCAACCTTTGTCAGAGGCGTTGCGGTGAGCTGAAGATCTTGATTTGTGTGCCTATTTATGCTTTGAAGTGGTTTTTTTTATCAGAGAAGAAACTACCAAGCTAGTCTGGGTAGCTGCAGATGAACCATGATTTAGGCAAGGGAGGCGCGCATAATAGAGAACCCCCCCCCCTACTCATGAGAACCCCATTTTAAAGACTGCATGACATGTATTTAGCTCCCGGTATTCAATTTTTTGTCATCAATTCCAAACGAAACTCCAACCAATTCTCAAAACTAGTCCTAAGGTGTGCTTCTCGCAAACAAAGAAACATCTGCACAGTATTTACAATACAGACACCAGGCGGAGATCTATGGGGGGTTGATCCCCCCCCCCCCTACAATAAACTATACCGGTGCTCTATTTCAGGAGAAATTTAGCCTTTCGTTCGCAATACATCACTGAAATCCACGAATTTGTTGAAAAAGATATTCGACAAAGAAAATTCTGAATTGGCGTTTCCAGATTTTGGTGGCAATTTTATTTTGCAGAAAAAATCATATATGGTGGCATTACAGGGTCATCGACATCTACAGGATATGTTTATTTAATTTCAAGCTTCAATCGCCGAGATATTGGTGAATTAAAAAATCGAATTGTCGCCAAAACCTACTAAAGTTACTTCAACGAACGTAAAAAACTCCGAAGGCCAAATGTGGTCAGGAAGCCGTGAGTTTAAAACCCTCTGACGTAGACGCTGAAACTTTTTTGTACACGGCATGTATAAAATAGGATGCAGTCTCGAAAAATACCGATTGCGTCTCGTGAAAACTGGACGCATTTTCTCAGTATTGTAACTCGGGGAGTGGTTCAGCCTAGAAAAGTGTGGAACAAAATTGACATTCTTTCCCCTCCCTTCCCGCACTATTTACGTGTTTTGATTGCTGTTAGGCTCATTTCTTTATACAAATACAACGCCAGAACAGACAAAATGCCCAACGAGGTGGCTGATAAAAACATGCCCATAAAAATATGGTTGTCATATGTTTCAAAAATACAGCAACCCAATAAAAAATTTAATTAACACAAATTATAAACAATATATACACATGATAAAATATTATACAATGCCCATAAAGAATACTTATGGTTGTCTTATTCTAAGAATGGATAGCTTCTCGATTTACCCCAACATGTTTATCGTATTTCTTTTTAAACGTGTCAATTGTGTTACAATTTACTACCTCCGGGGGTAAGCTATTCCATTTATTAACAACCCTATTGGAGAAAAATTCCCCGCGACACCATAACCTTGTATTGTCCCTCACCAGTCGATACTGGTGTCCCTTTGTAAAAGCAGTCGATTGGCGGTGTACTAAAAGTTCATGGTCCATCCTATCCATCCCATTGAAAATTTTAAACACTTCGATCATATCTCCTCGACACCTGCGTTCATCCAATGTAACCATATTTAAAATATGAAGTCTCTCTTCATAACTGAAGCCCTGTGTGCCAATAAGGACACGCGTAGCTCTTCTCTGCACCCCTTCAACCAAGTCTATGTCCCTCTGTAGGTATGGTCTCCAAAATTTTACAGCATACTCCAGTCCAGGACGAACTAAGCCTCGAAAAAGCGGAAGAATGACTTTAGGAGACCTTTTTGAAAATGAAACCGAGCATTCCATGCGCTTTTTTGACCACCGCTGAACAATGTTCAGAAAACCTAAGCCGCTCGTCAATGAGAATTCCCAAACCGGTGACCCTAGTTGCATCCGGGGGATAGCGAAACTATTCAACTCATAAGAGAACCGTGGGTTGCTTGAAACAAAATGAGCGACCACGCACTTATCAACGCTAAACGTCATGCTCCATTCATTTGCCCATGCTGCAATCCTGTTTAAGTTGGTCTGGAGCAACTCCCTATCGCTTTCATTCCCGATTACCCCCATTAGCTTCACATCATCTGCGAATTTGCTAGTTATCCCATCGATAACCTGATCGAGTTTATCGATAAAAAGTGAAAAAAGCATGGGGGGCCAAGGACACTTCCTTGAGAAACTCCACTTGTGACGTCTGTCCAACCACAAAATTCCCCGTTCACCATAACTCGTTGCGACCTATCTCTTAACCACGATTCTATCCAATTCAGCAAGTTGCCCCCAATTCCAATCTCGTGTAAACGCTTCAAGAGTTTACCATGTTGGACCCGATCGAATGCCTTCTGGAAATCAAGGTAAACAACGTCGACATTTTTGCTCTTACCCAAAGCCTTAGTCACGTGATCATAGAAGCAAAGGAGGTTAGTTACACATGACTTCCCCTTCCTGAACCCATGCTGATTATCCGACAATACATTATTCTCGTCTATCCACTTCACAAACTGCCTTTTGATGATAATTCCCAAAATTTTCGAGAGGGAGCTCGTCAAACTCACTGGACCATAATTTGACACCGCTTCTCTACTAGCCTTCTTAAATATCGGAACAACGTTAGCAAGTTTCCAATCTCTTGGGACGATACCCTCAGCAACACTACTCCTGTATATCTGTGCCACTGGCCCCAACAATTCATTAGCACATTCCCTGAGGACCCTGGGATAGATATCATCTGGTCCTGGTGCTTTGCTTGCACATACATTTCTTAGAAGATGTAGGACCTCCATGTCTTCTACTTGAATATCGTTGAGGGTAATTTATACATGTTTAAATTACATTTTCCTCTCATTTACTTCAATTCCCGCAGAATAATTCTTACCTGATCATCATCAACATGCGGTGGTTCTGTCAAAAATGTTAACGTTTTAATCAATTTGAGTGTCTTCACGTTGCCAATCTTGATATGTGTGAATGCGAAATAAAATATTTTTCGCTCACACCCCCTTCCACTTATTTGATTATTTTCTTAAGGTATGGTGTTCAAGCATAAATTCCCCGAGATCTTCGATCGCCCGTACGATCCGCCAAGATTTCGCTTTGATTACTCTGGTAAAGAAAGGACGCTGAAGACGGCTGAATATTTAGCCAGAGGAATCTTTGGAGACGAAAGTACGTTGAATATTTATCAGTGATCCGATGCTTGTAGTGACGACATAAAACGTAATGAAAACTTAGCGATTTAATATACGAAAGAAACATAACGAGAAGGATGACACGTGTATACAAATCGGTGGTACAATTCCAACTGACATTTTTTCTTTTTTTTACAATCACCAGGAGCGTGAGGAGGGTGCGCACATCTATACAGATAAGAACGCACTACACTTTCTTATTTTCTGAGTTAGTGAGCTCTCATGTAGAGGTGTTGGCGTTCAAATCATGCTAGAAATGGTAGGAGAAACAAATTGTCTCACGTCGGGTGTCTCATTTTGTTGAGGGGGGGGGGCTACAGAAACATGAATATTATAAAATCCATTTGATTATCCTAATTCACCAATTTAAATCTATTGTTCTTGAGACAATGTGTTAGCAAATCCTTATTTTCCAATTGAATGCACAGTAAATTACAATTACAGCCACAATGACCACACAACCGGCAAATTGTCTAACGAGTTGGCTGTAAAAAGATGCCCATAAAAAATGAGTCAATTACTACCAGAAAACAGCAAACCCAATATAATAGCTTATATGACGAAAGCGTCAACTCGTAAGAGATACGTGGATGTTTGAACGAAAATCAGCGACTATGTACTTATCAACATTAAAGGTCATGCTCCATTCATTAGCCCATGATGCAATTATATTCAAGTTGGTCTGGAGCAACTCCCTATCGCCTTTGATTCCCGATTAGCCCCTAACTTCACGTTATCTGCGAATTTGCTAACAATCCCATCGATACCGTGAACGAGTTCATCGATAAAAAGTGAAAAAAAGTATGAGCTCAAGGATACTCCCTTTAGGCAATCTACTTTTCACATCTGTCCAGTCAGAAAGTTCCCATTTCAAAACAGCCCGTTATGTAAATTGGTACAGAATGTTCAATAATTCCTCAACTTCTATACATAAGGTGTAACTAAACTGATGGTCAGAACGGTAAGGGATAATAGAACTCGCCAAAGCAAACAACTTTCACCACACAATGTGGGGTCAGGAAGCAAGCGGTGACCCACAAGAAGGCGATTTCTCTATAGTGGCTGAGACGTCGCTTTTCGCAAAACCCGTCATTCAGCTGATATTCGTCGGCAGAGATGCAGCAATATTCAAATGCGATATGCACCTTATTTACGCGGCTGCAAACAGAGATGCCGTAGAATCTGTAAGAGTTTACCAGGAACGCTTTCCAAGTAGGAAGGTACCCGATCGGAGAACATTTCAACGCTTGCACAGGCAACTCGTGTTGACCAGTGGTTCCCAACCTTTTTTAGGACATGCCCCATCAAAGCATCTCTGAAATCCTGATTTTCCCCCGTACTTTGTCCCTGTTGGAAGGGGTCTGGGGTACCCCTTCCAACCCCCGATAAAACTTCACAAGTTCCTTAACTCTTTTTTTCCAATACCCCCATTTCTTTCTACTTAGGACAGGATGACACTATAAAAGTTTGGTAATATATCTTTTATAAAAGTTGAAAAATGCAACCAATAAGATCAACGGTTGCATTTGCTCGAATGTAACCGATGCGCTTATTGGTTGCATTTTTCGAGTTTGATAAAAGAACTTTTATCAAAATTTTACAGTGCCTGTCTTAGTCAAACGTCGACGAAATTCTGTCGAGGATCGTGTACGAGATGCAGTACGGTTAAATAGTAGTAGCCACAGTTTGTAGCATCTGTCCTGTTTACGGACGAGGCTACCCTTCACATGCAAGGGCATATTTAAAAAAATAAGCATAACACTCATATTACACATTCATGATTTATGGGTCACAATAAATCTGCACGTAACATGTTTGAGCCGCCAACAAAGGTTCTCCGTGAACGGGTGGGCGGGGATTTCCACCACGCAGTTGCCCTCTCGCGGGACGCCGCTTTCTTTCCTACCCCACATTGCACGGTGAAAGTTGCGTGTTTTGGAGAGTTCTATCACCCCCTTACAGTTCTGACCAATTTACTTACACCAATTGGCAATGGTCGATAGAGACTGGTCGGTGTACGGTATGAAATGAAGTCTAGTTACACCCTGTTACAGGGTGTCTATAATAGACAAAAGCATATTTGCAGGCGCGGGGGGGGGGGCAAGCGGGTTATAGTACAGGGCTGCGAATTCGGGGAAGGAGTGGTCAAGGAAATTAAACTAGAATGGGGAGAAGCGCGGCAAAATTCGAGTATTCCACAGGCGGCAAAACCATGAATACGCCTCTGCTCACTGGCAGTGTTGCCAGCAGTCAAAAACATTTCCGACAAAATTCTTCATCAAAAGCAACTAGAAACTGAGCTTAGACAAACAGAATTGATTTTTGTCATTATTTTAACGACCACACGTCCCGTATTTCCGGGACATAAATCATTTTTTCACGTAATTTGATAATAGATTACTACTACACAGAAAAGTTTTTCTGAAATGGACTAGAAAAACAACCAGCAACCAGATAATTTTTTTTTAAAACGAAATAGCCGCAAAAGATGAAGATCAGATCTAGTTGGAAAATAACTAAGTTGGGAACACGACCCACTGGCCTCCGTGTATGCCTCACTCATGCCAGCAACATGCTGCTGCAGTGTCAGCTGTTGGTAAAAATTAGTACTACCCCAAAAGAAAGCAAACTAGAAGAAACAATCCTGACTTCGCACATTTACATGCCGACGGAATGGTTTTAATACCTGTCAACGTGTTTTTTCCTTTCGCTAAACCGGTTTGAAAACCGTCAGTTCATTTTGAGACACCCGGTGTTCATATTAGCGAGTAACAAGAATATAATGATTATGTTCACAGCTGCAGATGGGATAGAATACCACGTGGACAACCGCACGCTCTATTTCTCAGCCGAATGCGAAGAGCACCAGGTACGTAATAACACATTGATCGTTTATAACACACACAATGTGCTTTTTTTCATTATGGAACATGTTTCTCAGTCAAATTATTCCTCAAAAAATTGAGAATATGTGATAGAATATCGTTATGAAGGATACATTATTATGCACAGAGGCTCATTTATGGTCTTGCCGCCCTAATCTCATTCTTGTCTACTATTTCCTAGAAATAACCTCCCCCCCTCCCCCCCTAATGCTTTAACTCTTTAATACCCAGACGAAAGACCTCTGGTAGGAAATTCCTTTAAGAAGAATGATGTAAATGAAGCCGATACGGGTATCTTCAGCTGAAAACGCAGTCGAAGCAGGCATCTTCAGCTTCGAATGAAGTGAAGGCAGACATCTTCAGCTGTGAATGGAATGGAGGTAGGCACCTTCAGCTGTGAATGGAATGGAGGTAGGCACCTTAAGCTGTGAATGAGCCGAGGCAGATATCTTCAGTTATTAGCAAACCGAGGCAGATACTTTCACCTGAAAAGGAAGACGAGGAAAATATCTTCAGCTGCGAATGAAGCTGACAAAAGGTATCTTCAGCTGCGAATGAAGCTGACAAAAGGTATCTTCAGCTGCGAATGAAGCCGAGGTAAACACAGCTTTGAATGGAGTGAAGGCAGACATGTTCCACTATGAATGGAGTGAAGGCAGACATGTTCCACTATGAATGGAGTGAAGAGAGACATTTTCAGCTGCAAATTGAATGGAGATAGGCATCTTCAGCTGCGAATGAAGCCGAGGTAAACGTATACAGTTTTGTAAACTTTCAGCTCACTAGAGTGAAAACAGACATCTTCAGCTGAGAATTAAATGGAGACATGCATCTTCAGCTTCGAATGGAGTGGAAGTAGAAATCTTCAGCTGAGAATTAAATGGATACATGCATCTTCAGCTTCGAATGGAGTGGAAGTAGGCATCTTCAGCTGCGAAAGAGCCGAGGCAGGTATCTTCACCTGCGAATGCAGCGAAGGAACTGCGTATAAAGATCGTTGAATCGGAGAAGCGACTTATTGTGTAAGTGCGACGGATCATTCGATATTTTACGGGACAGACAAATTTTCCTGATACTATTCGGCTCTTGGGAGATGCGATCCCCCCCCCCCACCCCTCTCACTCTGGATCAGCGCTTGGTTGGTGTTGTTAATTTCCGGACTAGAAGCTAGTATCACAATGGGCAGCGAAACTGCTAGGGGACCCCGCAAAACTAAATTGGGTCCCAAAGTGTGCATCTAGATCTCTGATAAATTTTGGGAAATAGAAACATTTACGTACTTTTCTTTACGATTCAAATATTGAAATGACCATCATATGATAAATTTTCACTTTTAGAAAAACTGTGGGCAATACTTGGTCGATCGTTCTGAAGAGTGGAAATTCAACAACGGTACTATAATGAATGCTCTACTGGAAAGTGTATCGAAGAGGCTTGGAGTTACAGTTTCCTACGGTATGTATCTGAGCCAAGAGTGGGTCTGTGGGGGGTAGCAAGTGAAATGCGATAATTCATGTAATTTTCGGAACTTTTATATGATAATATTGCAACAACAAATTAAACAACAGGTTCAAGGAAACTACCAAAAAACGGGTATAACCGTGACATTTTTCAAAAAATTCAGGATGGAGGGGGGAAACAGAAAAACGGATCACGAAAAATACAGGACAACATGCGGGACATATGGTCAAACTATACTGTTTTTTTTTGTGTTTTTTTTATGCAATATGTAAAATCGCCCCTCCCAACAGCGATCTCTAGATCCACCCCTAATCTGTGTCCTTAAGTTGAATAACCACATTCTATCGACAAAATGCTTGAAATTAGGTTGGCTAATATATGAAACAAATACGGCCAAGAATGTGCCAAAGTTTAACAAAATTTATAATTGTTGAAAAAAACCCGCCGGATAAAGAAGACTATCATTTAGCGGGAAATAAATAGGGAAACACTAAAAGCGAATCTGCACTGAAGCAGAATCTAATCATAAAAAATTAAAAAAAAATACAATTATCAAATTTATATTATCCATCCGATTTGAATATTTCTTCATTAATATTTGTAAATCAGTCAAAGTTATAACGACCCCTCGTTATGGACCATTATTCTATTACAACGACTGGTAGGATAAGTCCCAAATGTTACGTCAGTGTTTCTCAACCACCGGGCCCAGACATCATTCATACCGGACCGCGAGTGATTAGCCGTTTCCTTTTCCCTCATTCATTTTCTGTTGGTCGTGTGTCTGACTGGGCTTTCAACTCACAAAAATGAATTAAACAGGGCCGCGGGCTCACAAAGGTTGAGAACTACTGGTATACGTCCGTTTTCAATGGGACAAAGAGGGCCGTTTATAGAGCATCGACTCTATCTATAAAATTTATTTTCTGTATGTCTGTCTATCTGTGGGAATGTGTTCTCTGTACAATCTACAATTTTAGACCGATCGTTACCAAATTTTGCATATATATATATATATATATATATATATACACGAAATGGACCCGACTTGAACGATAGGCTACTTTAAAATTTCTCCAGAGCTCTGGGTAAAAACGTCCGTAGTGTGGGTAGAAAACCATTGGATCACAGAACACCATTGGTTACCGTGGTTCTCTGACAGTACACGTCTAAGACGTGTTTATTCTTTTACAATGGTTTGTCACTTTTTCAACGCTCTCGGTATGTTGAGAAAACGCGGTTATATTATAGCTAGTTGTTGATAAACGTGTTAAAAAAGAAAATATTCAGAACACCTGAAAATACGGGAGAGACGGGGGAAGTCCCGTGAAATACAGAGCATATGATCATCCCACTTTCAAGCAGACCTTCAACACGATTCAGTGGAATCTCGCTACAATGATCTCGATACAACGATAAATCTCTCTACTACGAGGTTTGACTGTCTTCCATTACATGGAAGTCCAAGCCTTTACCATCTTCGTTTGGAATGACATTGACATAACATTTCTATTGGGGGTCCCAGAATCGTTTCGAATGTGGAAGACTGGACGTGCGTGCGTGGCATAACGCTTCGGGTTAATCGATTCCAATCGATTTGAAAGGATTTCTGGAGTTCGGTAACTCGAAATTCTCTGGAAGAAACACTTTGTGCCCCCTCTAAAGGTCTATATGGGGCCCTTTAAGTATTACGTCATCAAATTTTTAGCCGTTTTTGAACCCCATTCCCCCTGTCAGCAGACCTTCTTCATCAACTCTGCCCCCCCACGCCTCCTAACGCATGTTGGTGGAATCAGAGACGTACGCGGGTGGGGGGGGGGGGGGAACAACGATCAAAAATTTATTTTTTGAAAATTATAATTTCGCAAAAATACCTTTATATGTAATTATAATCAATTTCTGTAAATTTCGATGCTATTTGGGGGCCAAGAACTCAAAATTTCTCGTTAAGAAATTCATTTGCTACCCCACCCTCTAAGTCATACGTGGTTAACTCTTGGCCCGAGGACCAATTGTGGACCTGGGGTTATCTAATGGGCCTGCAACTTCAAACCCAATTTTGTTAAAATGAACTAAGCGGCACATTTGCAAATCGCTTAAGTGACCCTTGGCACATTTACAGATCATTTAAGTGACCCATGGCAAGGGCGTAGCGAGGGTGGAAGGACTTGGGGGTCTGGTCACACCCCGAAATGTGAGAAAATGTTCCTGAGAAAATGTTTTTGGTGCACCGAGTAAGATGCCATTAAAGCGCCGTTTACATGTGCAAAATTGGGGTCGCTTTGGTGATTATTACCTACATGACAACTTTTTTTTGTCCTCATGTTGAAAAAAAGGAGGGACGAAGATCCATCAAAAGAGTCCCATCTTTGTTGCGGAATAATGGTGGGTGACTCCGACCTCCTCTCCCATAATCCTTTGTGCCGCGAAAACTACTGCAAGCTCCTTCGTCAGCCATCTTGAATCAACCACTCCGTTCAATCCATTTAACCAGTGACGAGAAAGAAGAGGGGGGAATACCGACATAAACTAAACACTATGTAAACGGGTTAGGTACCGTTCAAGTATTACGTAAGCAAATTTTTAGACATTTTTGACCCCCCCCCCCCCCCTTGTCAGCAAAATTTCGTCATCAGCTTTGCCCCTCTGAATCCTGATATTTTCATAAAGGGTGGTTGATGACGTAAGCATTATAACCCCCCCTTGTCATCAAAAGTCAGCAAATCGGGGGAACCCCATCCCCCACATCGATGCTGAAGTAAGTAATACTTGAATGACACCTAACACTATAGGTTAATAGATTTTAATTAATTTAAATTGATTTCAGGAGCTCGGTAACTCGAAATTCTGGAAGGAACACTTTGCTCCCCCCCCCCTAAAGGTCTATCCTACGTACACCCCTGCATGTGCACTCAGAACGCACATTCCGGCGTGTACCGATACAATAGAAATTCCACAGAGGAATGTGTACGCAGTGCACGCACGGTTAAGTCGTAGTAGTATATTGTCTATAATTAGTTTTTTGTTTATATTCCTTTATTTCACGTACAGATGACTTGTACAACATATACAATTCGTGTCGCTACGGATACGCCCTAAACACTGACGACGTGTGGTGCTCCGCGCTATCTAGCGACGAGCTGCGAGTGGTGGAGTACGCCGAAGACCTGAAGTATTACTGGCAAGATGGTCCCGGAAGTGAAATCAATCGTCAGAAGAGCACCTGCGTAATACCCAGGAGTTTGACGGGCCAACTCGAGTGAGTAGTTATACGGTGCCTATGGAGGAGAGCGGGCTCATCGTCCTCCATCTCCGAATAAAATACTGTGATTTGCTGCTCTAAATAACGTCTAATGACGTCCGAGGCGAGAGCGGGATAGTTCTAACGTCACGTTTTAGCTCAAAGATGGCAGATGAATCAGTTCGGTATTTGTAGGAGCTTCGAGTGAAGAAGAACAGCAGCGTAATACTTAGTATGAGTTAATCCCCCAACATACGAACAGGATCCGAGTGTCGTCCGTAAGACGAAATCACGCCAATTTGGCAATAATTCATTAATTTGGAATCGGAAATAAAAAAGATCGAAAAGATGAAAATATTTTGGCCAAATATTGCCAAAATAAATCCGATTCACTAGAAGCACCATATATATATCTGTCAGTATGTAATTAGAAATACCGTGAGTCGAACATTCGTAAGTCGGGGATAGTAACACCTATTTCGTACTTTTATACGACGAATTATTTGGAGACGCAATACGCGATAATACGATGCAGGAATAATACGCTGATGAGTGTATTTGAGGCACGTTGGAGTCACACCACTTTCAGCATATTTGTATATACAGTATATCGTTTCTTCTTTTATTTTGCGATTTGTCCAACCCTAACCGACAGTATTCTTCCGCCGCTGTGGTGGTCGAGTGATCAGAGTAACGGACTCGCATCGCGGGGACCCGAAATTGACCATGACCTCCGCTCTGTCCCCCAAAAGGAATATAAGCTGGTCTCACAGAGGGTTTGGGCCATAGTGGAAGAGCGATGCAACGTCCGGAGCACGAAGCACCCTCCCCGAAACCGACCATGACCCCGGCTCTGTTCCCCATAGGGGATATAAGCTGGTCACTCAGAGGTTTTGGGCCATAGTGGAAGAGCGATGCAACATCCGGAGCACTAAGCACCGAAAGACCACCAGCGGGTAAGAAGACAAAAAGTTGAGGTTACAATCGGGGACCCGGATTCGAGCCCAACCGTCACCACAGCAGTAGTTCTGCTCAAGAGGCGCAAATGCGAGCCAATCTCCCCGTTATAAAGTCTCGCCACATTGAGCAACAGGCCTACGAACAGTACAAATATTCAGTCATTACACTTCACTCACTTCCCTTTTGAAACATAGTTGGCGGCACTGAAAAATCATACACAACACTACATACGCCTTCAGACTGTTAGGTACACAGGTTTTTTTTTTTTTTTTTGTACATGGGGTCGTACAAATCTTCACACTTATATTTCCGGCACAACTCACTAAGTAGTAAATTGCCCATAGCGATAGACCAGAGTTGTGCTTGGTTCGAGAGAAAGTATTTTTACCATTTAGTTCGGCTCTTGGGACGAATAGTGACAGATAAAGGGCCCCGGATAAGACGGACAGAGGTGCACGAGAACCACCGGTTTGGTGCACTCACCCGAGGAGCCCACAGAGGTCTGTTGAATCTTCTTCCCAAAGTTCATTCACGCATTGGCTGCATTTTGTGTTGTACAGTCAAATCTCGGTATTAATCGAATGTGCAGCGGTCCTCAGAGAATTTCGATTTGAAGAAAACTTCGAGTTACGGGAAAATTTAACGCTAGAATACGGAAAGAGTTCTGGGGGCTGAGTGGAAACTTCGACTTGAACAGATATTCGAGTTATCGAAGTTAGACTTATCGCGAATTTACTGTATAAGTACGTCTAAAAAATCAAACGCTTTCAAATCGCCTCTAGAAAAATCATGTTGAAATTGATTCTCGTGTTCATTTTTTTCAGGCGTTTTCTGAGTGGAGACGGAAAAGAAGGGGCTTTGATCCAGGTCACTCACGCCGAAGAATTGAAGAGCATATTTACATTGTTCGAACTCTTCAAAGACGAGGTACCTCTAAGATCGGATAACATGTGCGACATGACCAACCGGAGATGGAAGACGGCGCTGATATCAAGTTTTCTTAGCAACTTGGCATTCCTGCTGCACCGGTGTGATGACGGGCGGTACAAACTGCTGACATTGCACAACGAGAGACCGGTAACGATACGTGGATGCAAAAGTCCGTTCTGTGACCTGGAAGACTTCATGGAGACCTACAAGCCTCTCTCCGGCACCTGTAGCATCAAGGACCTGTGTTGTGCATGTTGTAAATAATCCTCGCTGACCACACGTTTGCAAAACACAAGCTTGGATATTCAATTACTTATCTCTTGTCAATGCCTCGTGTTGCAAGTGCTGTGATATCGCTCTCTGATCATTTTTGGGTATCCAATTACTTACACACGTGTGCACTTTCAGTGATTTATGTAAAGAAAACTGCTCTGCACAAAATTTAAATAGAAGCTGATATATTCCAGTATTTTTGAATACCTTTCTTTTTTTAACTCTACCAGCATAAAGGACTACTTTCCACGCTGATCGCGACATACCAAGTGCGGATCCGAGTGGGAGATCGCCCCTTCCCAAGAGCCGAAAAATGTGGGGGAATTTTGACCGTCCCGTAAAGTACGGGATGATCCGACACATCGCCCTGCGTCCGCTCTATCGTATTTCCATTCGCTGTTGAAGATCTCTGCTCCATTTACAAAGCAGACCGAGCACGACTAGACTCTAAGCAATTTTAGCTTCTTGCCCCGGAGGACACGGTCGTGCCGGAGAAAATTATGAAAGACGACGAAGAGGGAGATTGTACCCTACGAAAGGGACCCTCCCAATGTTCTGAACGATAATTTCAGAGGTTTGTTAATAGAGGAACAAATGGTGTCGTTCGATGTCACGACACAAAGCACAATAACTACAAATTATGCTTAATTTAAATGACCCGTGGTATATTTCCAGATAAATTAAGTGGCTCGTGGCGCATTCTTCAAATGACCCGTGGTATATTTTTAGAGTGGCACATTTAGGGATAATCTTCAAAAAGGTTGTACCGCGAGTCATTCTGAAAGTGAGTTATTTTTAAACGGTCGCTTAAGGGCCGTATTCACCGACATGGTTTAAACTCGTAGTTACAATTTTTGGATAAGAGATCGACACGGATTGGTTAAATTCAGGGTTTTAACCACACACACACACAATCTATGTTGATCTCTTATCCAAAAATTGTAACAACAGGTTTAAACCATGTCGGTGAATATGACCCTACGTCATCAATATAGCTACGACAACATTTTACCTTAAACTGATTACAGGGGTGGGAAGTGACTAAGTCCATTTCGGAGCAGCAAAATTCAGGATTAGGAGCAGTTTTGGAACAGCAAATTCAGGATTTGGAACAGCAAATTCAAGATTTGGAGCAGCAAAATATGGGATTCTGAGCAGATATTTATAAATTGGAGCAGTGAAATTAACAAGAATATTTTCGTTAACCCTCAACCATTTTCAAAATAAAACTGCACTGTCTTTTGTTATCAAACATCTTTTCGTCAGCTTGATTTTTGTTTTTGGTGTTTTAGGCTTTTGGCACATTGTTTGAAAGAGCGGCTGTCATAAAATTTTTTGCACCAGTCTATTTAAGATGATTTTTGCTTACTGAGGGCACTATTTGCTGCCTTGAACAGCAGCACTTCAAATGAGCTAAAAACATTTTAGGAGTTTTAAATTTTTTTATACTTGGAAAGAAATTGTTGCAAAATGGGAGAGAATTTCGGAAGAATTAACTCGATGTTTGGCGGTTCAGCGCTCATTATCTGGCGAGATTGGCAATCTGATACTCGATATTTGGCGAGATTGGTAATCTGATACTCGTTATTCGGCGAGATTGGCAATCTGATACTGGACACCAGTATCGATTGGTGAGGGACAATGCGAAGTTATGGTGTCGCAGGGAATTTTTCTCTAATAGGGTTGTTAATAAATGGAATAGCTTACCCCCGTAGGTAGTAAATTGTTATAATTTACGTTTTTAATTGGGTTGCTGTATTTTTGAAATCTATGATATCCATATTTTTATGGGCATCCTCAGCCAGCTCGTTGGGTATTTTGCCTGTTTTTGTATTTATTATTTAACATATCTATCAAGTTAACAAAAACTATTTGACATCGATAGTAAGATTTTGATAGTTTTAATACCGAGTTAGATTCTGGGGTCAAAAGCCTAACCCTGATGCCCTATCATACATATTTTGAATAAGCAGCTCTATTCCACTTAGCAAATTGAACACAGGTAAAGGGCCGTTCAAATATTACGTAAGCAAATGTTTAGCCATTTTTGACCCCCCTTCCTCCCCTTCTTGTCAGCAAAGGTAAGCAAAACGCTGACCCCCTCCCCCCCCCCCTTGTCAGCAAAATTTCGTCATCAGCTCTGCCCCTCTGAAACCTAACGCATATTGGTGGGATCAGAGACGTAACGGGGGAGGGGGGCATAATGGGGCCTCTCTCGTGCCCCCTTCCCACGATCAAAAATTTATTTTTTTAATGCAAAAAAATATATATTTTTTTTTAATTGAAATTTCGGAAAAAAATACCTTTTTATGTTATTGTAATCAATTTCTGTTAATTTCAATGTTATTTGAAGGCTATGAACTCAAAATTTATCTTTAATAAATTCATTGTGACCCACCCTCTAAGCCATATAATGATAAATCACACAAAAGCCCTTGGCCCGCGGACCAAATATGGCCCTGGGGGTTACTTGATGCAGCCTGCCCTCTTCAAACCTAATTTTGTAAAAATGAACTAAGCGGCACATTTACAGATCGCTTAAGTGCCCAGTGGTACAATTCCAGAGCATCAAGTGGCCCATGGCACATTTTCAGATCACTTAAACGATCCGTGACACATTTAGAGATCCCTTGAGTGGCATGTGACGTAGTTTTAGAGCACTTAAGTGGTCCCCAGTGTGGTTCTACATCACCCACATTACCCATGGTACATTCTCAGATTATTTAAGTGATGCGTGGCACATTTCCAGATCATTTGGATCCGCGAAACATTGAGATCACTTGTTACGAAAATGAGTGACGGAAATCTGTTACGTTTTTGTATTACGGAAGTCGGTTACGATTTTGGGTCAAACATTCATTTAACTGTAGGGACTCTCACATATCGGGACCCATTTGACCCATCGGGACCATGTTATGTGCATGTACCGAGAGGCTCCTACATCCTACAGCAGAGCCCTTAGGCTGGAATTTAGATGGCGACCCCCAAACCAGCTTTTCGGGGGGCCCCTCTGTGGTTAATTTATAGTGTGAAAAATCAAAAAGTGATAAGAATCGTCGTGGTCCCTGTCAACCCTGCCCTTGTGGAGGGGGAGGGGGTCATGCCGAGAGGTATGTATATGTATAATATACATACAACAGCAGTGCTCCCAACACACAGGGTCGGGGTACCCGGGGGCGATTGCACGTATAAGTTAAAAGTTTATTTCCAGGGGCCCTTGATAGATCTCACTGTTTTCTTGCTGCTTTAACGTTGAAAAATTTGCAATAGCGGAAGCAAAAGATATATCCAGTCTGGGGCCCCCCATAAAATTTGTGAATTCGGTCACAATCGGTTGGGGGCCCTGGATTTTATTCGTTGGTAAAACGAATACAAATGAAAATTTTTCATGTCACTCGCACCGGGGGATGACCAACAAGCTTCCAAGTCGGGGTACCCATGTTTACAGGTTTCATTTTGGGGGCCCTGGATGAATCTCATTCTTTTCTGTTGTAGAATTTGCAACAGCGGAAGCCCGAGATACAGCCAGTCTGGGGCACCACCAAAAGTATGCGAATTGGTGTCCCGTGTAATTGGTTGGGGCCCCGGATTTAATTCGTTGGTAAAACGAATACAAACAAAAAGCTGTGCTTATACTATTTACACATATTTTTATGCAACGAGAACCGTTATAAACATTAGTTATACGCTGTTTGTGTCGCATTTTATTAGCAGAACACGCAATATGTAAAACTATCGAAACAAGTTACACTAGACATAGTTATACTGAGATTGTCGCGATACAGCGCCATCTGTGGTTTATTATATTAAAAAAAAATTATATATATATATATATATATATATATACTAGGAGGGCTCTGCCCCCCTGCCGCCTTTGGCGGCCAACCCCCCCCCCCCCACTTCTCTCCCGGACATATCTTGTTTATTTCGTCCCACTTCATCAGCGTGCTATGGAAAAGGGGAAAGGAACGTGTGAAAGCCCCAGCCTACTGAAGAAGCGAATTTTAATGAAAGTAATAATAAAGCAACAAAAAACAAATGAGATTCATCAAGTATCCCCAGAAAACTTCCCCATGGGGGTCCCCAGATTCAATTCCCTGAATTTCAGTGGGGCCCCACACTGGATATATCTTGGGCTACCGATGTGTTGCAAATTTTACACTGTTAAACCACAAAAATCAATGAGATACATTCAGGGGCACCGAATTACAACCTGCCAACATTTCCATGAAGCCCTGACCTGCAAGCTTGTCGGACACCCCCCTGTGAGAATTTTTCATTTTTATCAATTTTACAACGAATAATATCCAGGGCCCCACATCCAGTAGCGGGGACACAATACGCAGATTTTTAGTGGGGCCCCAGACTGGCTATATCTCGGGTTTCGGCTGTGGCAAATTCTACAACAGAAAAGAATGAGATTCATCCAGGGCCCCCAAAATCAAACCTGTAAACATGGGGCCCCCCGACTTGGAAGCTTGTCGGTCATCCCCCGGTGCGAGTGCCATGAAAAATTTTCATTTGTATTCGTTTTACCAACGAATAAAATCCAGGGCCCCAAAATGAAACCTGTAAACATGGGGCCCCCGACTTGGAAGCTTGTCGGTCATCCCCCGGTGCGAGTGCCATGAAAAATTTTCATTTGTATTCGTTTTACCAACGAATAAAATCCAGGGCCCCCAACCAATTACCCGGGACACCAATTCGCATACTTTTGGTGGGGCCTCAGACTGGCTTTATCTCGGGCTTCGGCTGTTGCAAATTCTACAACAGAAAAGAATGAGATTCATCCAGGGCTCCCAAAATGAAACCTGTAAACATGGGCCCCGACTTGGAAGCTTGTCGGTCATCCCCCGGAGCGAGTGCCATGAAAAATTTTCATTTGTATTCGTTTTACCAACGAATAAAATCCAGGGCCCCCAACCAATTACCCGGGACACCAATTCGCATACTTTTGGTGGGGCCCCAGACTGGCTTTATCTCGGGCTTCGGCTGTTGCAAATTCTACAACAGAAAAGAATGAGATTCATCCAGGGCCCCCAAAATGAAACCTGTAAACATAGGGCCCCCGACTTGGAAGCTTGTCGGTCATCCCCCGGAGCGAGTGCCATGAAAAATTTTCATTTGTATTCGTTTTACCAACGAATAAAATCCAGGGCCCCCAACCAATTACCCGGGACACCAATTCGCATACTTTTGGTGGGGCCCCAGACTGGCTTTATCTCGGGCTTCGGCTGTTGCAAATTCTACAACAGAAAAGAATGAGATTCATCCAGGGCCCCCAAAATGAAACCTGTAAACATAGGGCCCCCGACTTGGAAGCTTGTCGGTCATCCCCCGGAGCGAGTGCCATGAAAAATTTTCATTTGTATTCGTTTTACCAACGAATAAAATCCAGGGCCCCCAACCAATTACCCGGGACACCAATTCGCATACTTTTGGTGGGGCCTCAGACTGGCTTTATCTCGGGCTTCGGCTGTTGCAAATTCTACAACAGAAAAGAATGAGATTCATCCAGGGCTCCCAAAATGAAACCTGTAAACATGGGCCCCGACTTGGAAGCTTGTCGGTCATCCCCCGGAGCGAGTGCCATGAAAAATTTTCATTTGTATTCGTTTTACCAACGAATAAAATCCAGGGCCCCCAACCAATTACCCGGGACACCAATTCGCATACTTTTGGTGGGGCCCCAGACTGGCTTTATCTCGGGCTTCGGCTGTTGCAAATTCTACAACAGAAAAGAATGAGATTCATCCAGGGCCCCCAAAATGAAACCTGTAAACATAGGGCCCCCGACTTGGAAGCTTGTCGGTCATCCCCCGGAGCGAGTGCCATGAAAAATTTTCATTTGTATTCGTTTTACCAACGAATAAAATCCAGGGCCCCCAAAATGAAACCTGTAACATAGGGCCCCCGACTTGGAAGCTTGTCGGTCATCCCCCGGAGCGAGTGCCATGAAAAATTTTCATTTGTATTCGTTTTACGAACGAATAAAATCCAGGGCCCCCAACCAATTACCCGGGACACCAATTCGCATACTTTTGGTGGGGCCCCAGACTGGCTTTATCTCGGGCTTCGGCTGTTGCGAATTCTACAACAGAAAAGAATGAGATTCGTCCAGGGCCCCAAAATGAAACCTGTAAACATGGGGCCCCAGACTGGATATATCTTTTGCTTCCGCTATCGAAATTTTTCAACGTTAAAGCAGCAAGAAAACAATGAGATCCATCAAGGGCCCCTGGAAATGAAAACTTTTTACTCATACGTGAAATCTTCCCCGGGTACCCCGACCCTGTGTTGGGAGCACTGCTGTTGTGTGTGTATATTATACATATATATACCTCTCGTCATGGACCTCCCCCCACAAAGGAAGGGCTGTCAGGGGCCACAACGATTCTTATCACTTTTTGATTTTTCACACTATAAATTAATCACAGAGGGGCCCCTGAAAAGCTGGTTTGGGGGCTCGTAATCTAAATTCCAGCCTAAGGGCTCTGCTGTAGGATGTAGGAGCCTCTTGGTACATGCACATAACATGGTCCCGATGGGTCAAATGGGTCCCGATATGTGAATATCGACCGAATATCGATATATGATATATGATATCATATCGATATATGAATAATATCGATATATGAATAATATCGATATATGAATCGAAACCGACTTCCGTAACAGATTTCCGTCACTCAAAAATTTCACCCATTTCCGTCACTCGGTTGCTTAGCAACAGGCCCTTTTCGAGTTTGTTTGTGATTTTATATTATAGAAAATAGATATATAATATAAATATATATAAATAAACTATAACGTCGAGACACTCTTTGTGGGGAAACACATGGAGGAAAAAATACGTTCTTCTTTCCTCCATGGACGATACACGATAAGCAAAAAGGACGGCCTAGAAGGTGAAGGTTATACGTGATAAGAAATACGCATGCTATATTCCATTACTCGTTCGCCGGAAATACGGGACAAGGAGGTTATAATACAAGGAAGGTGACATCAGGCACGAAAATTGAAGCCGTTGGGGCAATTCTATGGGCTGACACAAGTAAGCCCAAACAAATGATTTCTCTAATTTTCATAAATTTGCAAACTTGCCATTTATTCAATCACAACGATCTCGATGATCATAATTAATCAGCTAATTAGTGATTCAAATTTGTGAAAATTAGTAAAATTGCGAATTTTGTAATTTTTATGAATTTGATAGCTTGTCGTTTATTAATCACAACGCCAATAATCCGGGGGGGGGGGGGTCTACTTATTACAAACACTGATCTCAGCAAAGTACGTATATAACGAATTTTCAACCGATTTTAATCACGAATTTTCCCGAATTTCTTTGTAATCTTATCTAAATATTCTAATTTCTTCCTCTCTCCCCCCCGTTGCTGACAAAACCCTACAAAACATGCCCGAACCCCAACTCTGACCCTCCCTTGTCAGCAAACTTTCGCCAGCACTGCCCCCTACCTCCTAACGTATATTGGTGGGATCAGAAACGTACGCGGGAGGGAACATAGGGGGCTCATGTGCCTCCCCCCCTCCCCAGAAGAAAAAACATTTTTTTAATTAAAATTTCGAAAGAACAGAAAATGAAAATGAAAGAAACCGGGATTTTGCGAGAAATTCTAATGCAAATTTCTTTCCCGACGTTTTTTTAGGTTTTGACCTTTACAATAATTTAAACAATTTTTTTTTCTGGAGCATGAAAACTATTTTCACAGCTTGAATTTTGATTGTTGTTCAAACAGTTGTTCTTGGGTAACTGAACACGAGACTTGAAAAGAGGTTTTGATTGTTGGCAAACTGTTCAAATAGTATTCTTGAGTTATGGAACGCCAGACTTCAAAAGTCATTTTGATTGTTGGAAAACAACTGTTGATGAGGAAACGGAACTTATAAAAAGGAAGCCATTCTGTGATAGTTTGAAATGTTTTTCCTTCAGTTAAATTCCAAATTGGGTTGGGATTTCATAAAACTGACACTATGTACGACCGAGCTTCCTCTTGAGGAGTAACTGGCGCTCTGCAAAGATTGAACCGAGGTGGGAGCGGGCTGGCTGTCCTGCAGACGCAGTTTGCTGTTCGCGAACCTGATCTTAGAGCTGGGGATAGAGGGACAGGTGCGGAGCGGCCTGGCTCTGCGAAATAAGCGCCCCTGCAAGCTTGGAAGCAGGTGCTGCCAAGGCGACTGGGATACGACCGTATCCAGTGGCTGTTGGTCCTACACGGTCAGTTTTATTAGTGCTGATTGTAGATTAAGACGATGCGCCTCGACTCACACAGAGAAATTGGATACGGTAAGGTTGGTTAGTGGAGGGTGCGGGATGGCTATCTTCCCATCCCTATCACAAGTCGTTTCGCGAGTGTCTGGCAAACAGTAGGAGTGTAGAGTTGGAACTAACTGTCAGCCTGAAACGACATCTCTTCGTGTTAAGAGCAGTCGTCTTGTGCAATCAGCTTTAATTTTTAATGTGGGAGGGAATTGGTTTTTAACTGAAATTTATCGTTTTTCATCTATAGCGACGCAAAATTATTTTCAAAAGTTTATGACCACAGTATTATAAAATTTTATGTATAGAATGTAATGGGCAGGGCCGTATTGTTGTTTTTGCCACCTATTGGCTATACAATTTTGCCACCCCCCCCCCTCCCATTTCAGTCACACTTTTTAACCCCCTTCCTTCCACCCCTCCCCATGCCATTACTAATAAATCATAAACAAACAAAAGACAAAAACTGTTACTGTATATGGTTGCGCTTGAATTTTACTTTTCTGTCCTGTATTCGTGTCCTACTCCAATCCATAATGATTGTAATCTAACGCTCAACCTATGGCACATCAACCGGTGGCACATCAAATGCGGCCCGCCAAGGGGTTCCATAATAAAAAATAAAATTCGCATTTACACTGATATAATACACTTCAAATAGGACTTTATCAGTACTGCACAATGTATTTAATAATTAGAATACATCCCATATTGTTCAGTATTTTCGTGACTTTCTCAGAGGAAAGATTGTTTTATTTTCGTTTAAAATAAGTTGATAAAAGTAATTTTCGGCAAATTATTTGAATGTAATATTCCATACCAAAGTTCCAAAAATTTCATGGGGGCGGGGTGCCCCTCTGTACTGCACTTTTAGGGGGGGGGCGCGATGCAAATTATGATTGAAAATTGGGTCGCAAATACTGAAAGATTGAGAAACGCTGCCTTACGTATTTACGTTGTCGAGTTCCGCTTGTTTCGTGTTCATGCTGCCATCTGTGTTGCATTTTCTGAAGTAAAGATGGAAATGCTTGAATTTTCGTGTTGCGTCAGTATCGTGTTGTAGGTCTGCTTGCTCTCTTCGAAGAGACTTTTTTTTTAATGGGACACCAGCTCGCATTCGTACCAATCAATATACCAATCGATACTAGTACCCCCTTGTCGAAGGCTCCCATTGACGGAGCATACATGTGGCCCATCCTATCCTGTAGTCTTTATAAATGAATTTGAAGAATATAATTTTAGTAAGTGCTCTCGTATTTCTTATCCCAATTTTATTCTTCAAATTCATGGAGACTACACAGTCTGTCTAGTGGGAAAAGGTGACTGATAAGAAATCAAATAAAAGGCAATGTTTATTTTTTACTTACTCAAGCTTTTATTCAAAATAGACTCCTTGTGAGTCAATACAGAACTGGAAGCGGTTGTTAACTTTTTCGAAGCACTCCTGAAACTCATTCTTTGGAGTTTCAGGAGTGCTTTCCTTTCATTGCCAACGATCCAGCACTACAATACTTTTTTTAGCCAAGAAAGCGCGCTCAATCTTGCATTTGTGGACCGGTGCATTGTCGTTGCAACAACGACCATGTCCCTTGTTCCCGATATTCGGGTCGAACTCGAACAATTCTGGCCCGTAAACGATTTAAAACACCCACGTAATAGAAAATAAATTACCTTTAGGTTTAGTTAAGACAATTGAACAAGCAACGTTATTTGAACACAATTATTTGATCGTGGATTTTTGAATTCGACTCTTTTGTCTACAACAGCGAGTTACTCCGGCTATAAGGAGTACCTTTTCGGATTTCTTTAATTTTTCTTATGTTTTGTTTCTGCTGCTGATGAAGGGACTTCCTATAGTTCCGAAACGCCGTGGTTGTTTTGCAATTTTGGGTTCAATTAACGTTGCTTGTTCAATTGCCTTAGGGGCCATTCAAGTATTACGTAAGCAGATTTTCAGCCATTTTTGACCCCCCCTCTCCTCCCTTGTCAGCAAAAGTCAGCAAAACAGTGACACCCCCCCCCCCAACTCCCTGTCAGCAAAATTTCGTCAGCAGCGTAGAATATTATTTCATATCTTCAAAAGGGGGTGGTTGATGACGTAAGCAACCTTCAAACCCCCCTCCCCCCCCTGTCATCAAAAGTCAGCAAATCCGAGACCCCTCCCCCCTCGATGCTGACGTAATACTTGAATGACCTCTTACCTGAGACGACTTCATATACATTAATATATATTGATATATATTAATGTATACATAATACATATATATTACATATAATGTATATAATATATAATATATATATATATTACATAATATATATTACGTTTATTAAGGGGTTCTGTCCCTAGCCACGTAATAGTCACCATTCACAGTTT
Organism: Pholcus phalangioides; assembly: GCF_987345545.1. Classification (NCBI taxonomy): domain Eukaryota; kingdom Metazoa; phylum Arthropoda; class Arachnida; order Araneae; family Pholcidae; genus Pholcus; species Pholcus phalangioides. The sequence continues at coordinate 7,807,019 of NW_028301637.1, forward strand.
GCCCTTACAGTAAGAATTCCTGATGGATGATTCCTTAGGAATCAAAGGAAACACAAAGCAGCGGCTTTCTTGATTCGGCTCTTCTGCGAGCGCACTTTTTTCGCTTTTGGAGATCTTGGACCCCTTCCATTCCGAGTTTTGGTGCTTTGTAAGTGGCTCATATTGAAAGCACTATGTCTCATCACCTGTTGCAATGGTTGACATGAAGTCTGGATCCGTATTAGCAGCTGTTTGCAAATCTCTGCTGTGCTCCGCTCTGCAATCTTTTCGATCGTCTGTCAGTGTGTACGGTACAAAGCAAGAACAGACCTTCCATTTGCCCAAATTTTCCGTTAAAATCAGAGATTTAGGAATTCCTGAGAGCTACTCAATTAGCCTGGTAGACGCACAACGGTCATTATCTGCCATTTTTTTTGAACATTTTCTTCAATTCGAACTGTCAATGATGGTCCTGGCCTTGGATCATCTTGAGTACTCTCTCCCATCACGAAATCTTGCATACTACTTGAAAAAGTTCTTTCGACTCATTACTTCATTACCATGAACAGTCAACAGTCCGAACCATTTTAAAAGTTGCTGTGGCACTTTTACATAATTTTAAACAAAACTTAATGTTGGAGCGTTTCTCTATTGTTCCTGTTGCGATTGAGACTCAGAAGGTACTGTCAATTGTCACGTGATTATAAATGAACTAGCGATGCTAGCGCTGTGAAACTTTCACGAAAGATAGTCTAGATATATGAGTTGTTAACCCAATTATTCGCCCACAGATGCCGCTGGTGGTTACACAAATATAAAATCAGTCACTTTTTCCACTGGACAGACTGTGTATATGTTATCCACAGTGTGTGCGCGAACAACTAAATAGTTTGAATATAAAAGACCTGATACATATATAAAAAGGCACACGTCATCAGAATGGAGTAAGTTGTGATGTTGGTGCAATGTTTATCAATTCTTTTTTTTTCGTGGAGAATCTTATCAACAGCTGTCCTCTATATTTTCATATTCAAAGGTGGAAAGTCATTTTATGGACACCCTGTATGCATAGGAAAACGTAAATTTATTCGAAATGAATAGATTTAATGCGATGATTGTAGTAAAAAGATAAAACACATTAAAAACTTAACAATTTATTTGGGCATATTGAGAAAGAAGTATAAGGATAAAGAAGACATGTTTATATATGAATCGTTGGTACAATCACGCACAAGAAGCGTGGGGGCGGCGCCATCTATACGGATAACAACGCACTACAGATTTACCATGTGGGAGGATACTTGCTTTTTTTTTATTTTGAAAATTTAGTGTGATGTCGCGCTGAAAAGAAGCAGCAGTTAAAATGACTGCCGGTGGCTCTTACAGGTATAACGTATAGTCCGGCCCTTCTAGTTAGTGTTAAAAAGAAGTATATTGGAATGAATTGAGAAGCTTTCCATACTGAGATAGAACGAAACGATGAACCTCTCTGCTAATTATACCGAGTACAGATGACTGGATGATGATTGGAGACAAAGACGCATTCCTCTGTGGAGAATCGAATCATCAACGGCGCACTTTCCGGGCGCGTGCTCTACCATTAAGCTGCAGAGGACAGTGATTTTCTTTCCTAAGGACAATGTGTTCCTTTGGGCTGAACGGGACTGCGCAAGTACAGAACTGGTAGAGCACGCGCCCGTAAATGAGGTTGATGGTTTGATATCCCACAGAGGAATGTGACTTTTCTTTCCGATTATCTCCGCTTGGTATCTAGTTATCTGTACTTCGCATACTTAGATAAGGCGAACAATCATTTTAATGGGCAGAGGGAATTAAAAAGAGTAGTATTAATTATTATGTAATATATTAATTATTAGCATTTTTTTTCTTTCGCGATACATGCATTTACGTTGGGTTTCTACATTTCGATTTCCAGTCTCATGTTGAAAACTATTAAATTCCATGACCACAAGTATTCCTATTACAACCCCAAGACTCATCACTATATCACTAGATCTCGTACTCATCTGATACCAGTCCACGGAAGAACTAACATTTTCTACCGAAATACAAATTCTCTTGGACATAGAACTCAATCCCAGCCACGATCCTTGACACTCATAGATAATCTGTTTGTTAGAGAAGAAATTTAAATGTCATTTATTACTGACAAACTAGCCTCTTGTATATTTATATGTACATGCGTGTGAATGCGTATAAATGAGCGTATTACATATGTGATCACTAGAGCTTGGATTATATGCACTAAAAAAGTGGCAAAATATGCTCTAAAAATATGCAAATATGCACTTAAAAATGCAAAAATATGTAGTTAAAAATGCAAAAATATGTAGTTGAAAATGCAAAAATATGTAGTTGAAAATTCAAAAATATGTAGTTGAAAATTCAAAAATATGTAGTTAAAAATGCACAAATATCCACTTAAAAATGCAAAAATAAGCACTTAAAAATGCAAAAATAAGCACTTAAAAATGCAAAAATAAGCACTTAAAATACAAAAGTGCACTTAAAATGCCAAAATATGCACTGAAAATCCCAAACTATGCATAAAACCACCCCAAAATTGCACTAGAAATCTTGAAAAAGACCGAAATATGCACAAAAAAAAGAGAAAATATGCATTAAAAAATCACCATGCAAAAAAAGGCAGATGTGTTTTTAAAAGGCATCTTTTCTATTTCTTAGTGCATATGTATTTCATTTACAAAAAATATTCCAATATAATATTTTGCATATTATATTGCATATGCAAATAACTTCTACATATTTTTCATTCAGGCATTTTTCAATTTTTAGTTTGCCGTAGCTGCTCAATAACGAAAATAGCAGTAACAAAAGAATTTCGACACTATTTCTAAACAAAAATTTAACACTTTGCCATATCTCTAGAAATAACCTTACAATAAAACAGTTAATGCTCGTAAAATACTTTATAAATACGTATTAAGTCGCTAAATTTTACCTTAATAAAATATTATGAACAATATTTATTTGAAAAATTATATAAAAAAAAATTGAATGAGCTTAAATAAACCTTCAAAAATATGCACTTCGAAGAAGTGTCATTATGCAAAATATGCAATATGAAACTTCTTTGATTTTATGCATTATGTGCATAAAAAGGCCAAAATATGCAAATGCATATGCACATACTCCGGGCTCTAGTGATCACAATACACATTTTTTTAGTTAGTGTATTACGCTTTTGCCATTTTTATTTTCACTCGGGTGGAATGAGCTTATCAGATATTTTCTCCCTTATCCCATCTACATCAATGTGTGTATATATGCAATCATACATGTAAATTTTAACAATTTTCGTGCATATGTAAAAACGTGTAGGTAAAATACATTTGAATTTCATTATATATGTCATCCATTATTTTTTTCATGAACATATTTTCCTCAGCCACCTCGCTGGGTAATTTGCCTGTTGTGGCCTTTGTGTATGTATTTGTATTTGGATAAAATCAATTCTAAGAAATAAAACGTTTGCACGATAGATCTTTTCCACAGCGATTATGAGTTTGGAAGATAATTTTGACCTAGATTTCGAGAATAATAATGAAAACGAAATTTCGAATAAGGAATAGAAATTGAAGTTGTCTTCGGATTTTCATTTCATTTCTGCAAAGTCGGGATGGCCAAAGTTACGTGAAAGTACGGTAATGTCACGGCAAATACGCGGCCCGTGGTCACCCTACACTCAAGCACCTCCTTATTAATGCCAAGAGCAAAACTATGTGGCAAGGTTGGAGAAAATAAACTCAACTCGTATCAATGCCGGCTGAAAGCCCCAAGAAACTCTTTCCCAATCGACAATGGCAATCAATAACTTAAAACTTTGGAATTTCATTTCAGAAAAGCATTCTTGTGATTTTTTCGTCCAACAGAAATTTTGATTGTTGTACAAACAGTTGTTGTTTAATTGAACACGAGACTTGAAAAGACGTTTTGATTGTTGGAAAACAACTGTTGATGATCAAATGGAACTTATAAAAAGGAAGCCATTCTGTGATAGTTTGAAATGTTTTTCCTTCAGTTAAATTCCAAATTGGGTTGGGATTTCATAAAACTGACACTATGTACGACCGAGCTTCCTCTTGAGGAGTAACTGGCGCTCTGCAAAGATTGAACCGAGGTGGGAGCGGGCTGGCTGTCCTGCAGACGCAGTTTGCTGTTCGCGAACCTGATCTTAGAGCTGGGGATAGAGGGACAGGTGCGGAGCGGCCTGGCTCTGCGAAATAAGCGCCCCTACAAGCTTGGAAGTAGGTGCTGCCAAGGCGACTGGGATACGACCGTATCCAGTGGCTGTTGGTCCTACACGGTCAGTTTTATTAGCGCTGATTGTAGATTAAGACGATGCGCCTCGACTCACAGAGAGAAATTGGATACGGTAAGGTTGGTTAGTGGAGGGTGCGGGATGGCTATCTTCCCATCCCTATCACAAGTCGTTTTGCGAGTGTCTGGCAAACAGTAGGAGTGTAGAGTTGGAACTAACTGTCAGCCTGAAACGACATCTCTTCGTGTTAAGAGCAGTCGTCTTGTGCAATCAGCTTTGATTTTTAATGTGGGAGGGAATTGGTTTTTAACTGAAATTTGTATCGATTTTTATCCATAGTATGACCACAGTATTGTAGAATTTTATGTATAGAAGAGGTAATGGGCAGGGCCGTATTTATGTTTTTGCCACCTGTGGGCTATACAATTTTGCCACCCCCTCTCCCATTTCAGCCCCAACTTTTCTAACCCCCTTCCTTCCACCCCTCCCATGCCATTACTTGATTATTTTTAAAGTTATACAAATACAAATACAACGCCACAACAGGCAAATTGCCCAACGAGGTGGCTGAGTTAAGAACATCATGGATCCCCTACCTACTACTGCTACCCCACACATGCACCCCCCCCCCCAACGAATCGGTAAATGCGGGAATGTGCGTGTACGTGTAGTGCAACCTGACGTATAGTTTGTTTCTGTGTAATGCTTGTTATGTGTAGTGCTGTCATCTGTCCCCAGTTTTACTAACTATGAGTGAAGTGTTATGGTTGAATGATTTACCGTTGTAGGACTGTTGCTCTCTGTGGCGAGACTTTTTAACGGGGAGATCGGCTCGCATTTGCGCCTTGAAGTTGGGAACCACAGAAAACCAACTTCAGCCGACCACCACTGTGGGGTTCGAACCCGGATCCTCGCATCACGAGTCCGGCACTATAACCACTCGACCACCACAGCGGCCAAGAAACGTTATAAATAAATAAATAAATTATAAATAAAAATAATTAACAATTATGTTTAATTATTTTTTAAAGTTTATAACGAAAGTATTATTGTAATACGGGTGCATCAGTAACAGAGCGTATGACATTTTGATGGTGAACCATTGGTGCTACAGGTATACTTCTAATTAGAAAATTATTATCCAAATAACGTCTAGTACTCGGACGTGTCATTCACGTTGTAGTTATTGAAATAGAAAAATCAACTTTTCATAGATTAGATTCACCCGATTAGAAAGAGGTTACTCTGTCTCTCCTGATACCAAAAAAAGAAAGAAAATCCACGTTTCTAAGTGCAATATTTGCCGAAATGTTTAAATTAAAAACCGGAGAAATTTTGGAAGAGAACAGCTTTGATTCAATGAATTTCCAGCCATTTATTTTTTTCTTTGATAACTTAATGCCCGTTTTTCAGCTGGAGGGCATCGAGACTGTGTACGACTTAATACCGATTATGCTTTGCAATCTATTTAACCATATAACTATATAACTATTAAAAATTTGAATCTTTTTGTCGTCATTAAGAGTGTGGAAAGTATCAGAAAGTTTAGATTTTTAATATTACGTTAATGGAAGTGTATTTCCATTATAGAGTATTACGAAAATTATGTAAAGATAGTCATTATTTATTATGTATCGTGTCAGCGTTTCTCAACCTATGGTCCGCGATGATGGTGTATAATGGTCTGCTGGTAGACTTGATACCGAGTGGATAGAACGTCGCAACGAACGTGTGCACCATGGTGGAACAGAGATCTGGAAATCCATAGGAAACTGCTACGAGCTAAAGAGAGACGTTGGAGGAAGTCGCCGGAAGCACAGAAACAGCAAGCGATGGAATCTTTCCGGCAAGAGAAAGTGAGATATACTAAAGCCATTAGAAAAACAAAGCTCAATTCGTAGAAACAGTTTCGTGCGGAGATGGCAGATAGTAACGGGAGCATCGGAAGGTTGCCATTTTAAAGACATTGCCCAACAACAACTACACGAGCTTTATCTGGATATAAAAGAAGAGATAATAGGCGAGGAAATACAGCTTACAACAAGAGCTCAAGAAGAAACAGAAATAACAAGAGGAGAGATACAATGAACATTAAATCAAACAAATAACCGAAAGGCATCCGGACTGGACAACATCAGTTATAAACTATTGAAAGCTATCAACAAACAGTTCCCAAATCTTCTATTCCATCTATTCAATCAGTGCGTCAAATATCATTGCTTTCCCGAGCATTTCAAAACAGGGAAAATCCTTCTATTTCTAAAAAAGGACCAAAATCCAGCAAACCTATCATCATATCGACCAATATCTCTATTATCAACAATAGACAAAGTATTTGAAAGAATTTTGGTTCAAAGAATGACATATCATATTGAAAGATTATCCTGGCTGCATGAAAATCAATATGGATTCCGAGAAGGTAAATTGGCTGAGCATGTTCTGTACATTCTGAAAGAAGAAATAGGAAATAGAAGGAAAGAAAGCAAAAACGTGGCCGTTATTTCAATAGACATAAAAAGTGCCTTTGAAAATCTACGATATGCCTCTATTATAGATAAGCTTCGCCAACTTCCGATATCTGAGCAACTTCTGAAAACAGTCGAAGATATACTCCATAATAGAGAAGTAGTAATGATTACAGCTGGAGAAGAGGTAAGGAAGCATCAATACAAAGGCTGTCCCCAAGGCTCATGTTCTGGACCACTCTTATGGAACCTTCTGGTTGACGAAATTCTGAAAGAGCTATGGCCATCAAATGTGAAAGTACAGGCATATGCAGACGAAATTTTCCTGATAGTCTCATACCACACAGTCAAAGGCACTGCAAAAATAGCGATGGAAGCCTTAGAAAAATTTACGATATGGTTGAGAAAACATTACTTGACAGTCGCAGCAGATAAAACAAAGTTTCTATGGATATCTTCAAAAAAACCTCCCACCATCAGAATGCTTGGAAAATCTATAAAAAGAACAGATGTATTAAAATACCTCGGCGTGTACGTAGATTCTAGACTAACTTGGAGTCCACACATAGAAAAACAAACCAAAAAAATTAATAAGCTTCTTCTCCAGCTCCAAAACTTCGGCGGAGCGAAATGGGGAATCAAATATCGACACCGACGAGTTCTCTATTGGACAATAGCAACACGAATAATGGCTCACGCAACACCTATTTGGTACGCAGGCGCAACCAACTCCATGAAACAGAAATTAGACTCAGCCCAACGTAATTTACTATTATATATCACAGGAGCGTACCACACAACACCAAATAGCGCATTATATGTCATTAGAGGTTGTCCGCCTTGGAGCCTATGGATGAATTATGAAGCACAAATGTTTCTATTGTTACGTCTACACCGACAGCAAAGATTGGTGCATTAAACTTTGCTCCAGAAGAGTATCAGAGACGGGAAAAACAAATAACTATCCACCCATCGGAAGACCTGCATCAACACCAGGTATCTATCGGGAATAACCAGAACAAAGAAGGGGTAGTAAGCTAGAAAACGACAATAATATCTTTCAAGCTGAATTACTAGCGTTATACATGGCAACCATAAAAGCTCAAGAATTCCAACAAGCAACTATAATCTATAGCGATAGCCTTTCAAGTATATATGCAATACAGAACCCGATGACCATCCATGCTATGGCTAGGGAAATTCGGCAGGTCCTCCACAAGAACCCACAAATTCGCATATCTTGGATCAAAGCGCACGTGGGTGAGTGGGGGAACGAAGAAGCAGACGCAATAGCCAAGGCAGCGACAATCAATGGCGCACATTTAATTAAAATATTATTACCATCATCAACAGCGAAACAAAAGGCAAGAAAAGAAATACTCAATCTATGGCAAACCCGATAGAATGATGCCAAAACTGGAAGAAGTGTCCACAAAATAGTACCAAAAGTTTCATACAACACAAAAAATTGGAGCAGAGAACTTGTATTTTTTACAACCAATCACGGACCTTTTCCAAATTGCCTTCACCGTTTCAAAAAACGAGGAACAGATCATTGCCTTTGTGGTGAAATCGGCACTCCCATCCATTACTTGACAACATGTACATTAACTGCACATCTAAAGCGCATGGCTGTGCCCGCTGCTGGAAATGCCACACTCTGGATCAGAGAGATTTTTAAAGACAAAAGTAGAATAAATAAAGTCAAGAAAATAATTAGATGGATGGAAGAAAATGAAGACAAAGTGATCCCACGGACGCCATATCAGCCAATAGCACAAGTTCAAACTGCACCACCTCGCCGCTCACAAAGAAAAAAGAAACTGATCAACTACAAAGAAGACTGACTGATAGCACAAGACCAGTATAATGTCATGGAAGTCGAACGATTTAAATTGAGGATGAAATCGATTATGAATTTTATCTGATTTATTATTGATTTCAATATGTGATTTAGGACTTTATATTCGAATTAAGATTTAATATGGAATATATAGGATTATATGCTTGATTTCCGATTGTATACGTAGATTTGTGGTCTCGCAATTGATTTTACACTTAGATTATGATTTTACACTTAGATTATGATTTTACACTTAGATTATGATTTTACACTTAGATTATGATTTTACACTTAGATTATGATTTTACACTTAGATTATGATTTTATAGTTGTTATGATTGTAATTGCCATATGGCGATTTGGCCTGGGTATCTTTCGGTTTGACGGTAGACTTGATAATTCAATTCCAACAGGATGGAAAATTAATCAATTGTTGTAATTGATATTGTAGTAATATCCATAAGGATTCACAAATAAAATTTGTACCTCCATACTTAGGGTCATTTTACCTCTACAAAGTTATAATGACCTTTGAATAGAAAAAGAATGATAACACCAGTCTTCTCTGCATTTTTAAACTTTCTGTCAGACGATTTCTTAAAAGTCAGTGCATCTTGAATAAATTTTTGATGCTGATTCCGGAAATGACTTCCATTTTTGTCTATCACGTCAGGTTTTTACAAAAATAAGAAGTCATGTTTTCAATATTTTAACTATTGTAATCAAAAATCAATCACCATTTCATACAACGTATTTGGTTGCACAATTTAAAAATACTGTAAAGAACTGTCCTAATAATTTCATGAATATTCTTTAATGAAACGAAAAGCAAACAGTGTTCCATTTAACAAACTTTCTCCTTTTTGACTTTCTTGCAGATCCTCCTTCATCGATTCTGTACCTCTTCCACATCCCACAATAGTCCATACTTTCATTCCATCTTCCCTGGTGTGAAAAGTGCACTTTTACACTCATGTTACAACCCAACTTCTTGAAATTCTCTAATATTGTTTCAACAATGTTCCTGTAATTTGGATCTTTGTTATTTCCTAGAAAGTTTTCGGAAACAGATGAGAAGGCGGTCCATGCGTCTTTTTCTCTCTCATCCATAATTTCTTCAAAATCTTTGGCCTTCATCAATTTTTTGGATTTGAGGACCAACAAAAATTTCAGCTTTCAATTTTCCGTGTGTGATGGAGGGAAATTTCCCAGAAAGGTACTTGAAGCAGGGCCCATCTTGTGGTAGAACCCTTACAAACTGCTTCATCAAGCCCAATTTGATGTATAATGGAGGGAGCAAGATCTTTTGGGGATCTACGAGCGGTTTGTGCAGGATATTTTTAGTCCCAGGAACAAAATTTCTCCGCTCTGGCCAAACTCTCACAATCCAATGCTTTTGCTTTGCCCAACTGTCCCATTCACATAGAAAGCAAGGCATTTTTGTGTACCCATCTTCTTGTCCCAATTGTATTTCTATAACTTTGAAGTCACCACAGATGAGCCATTTGTGTACCGCATACTGAATATTTTGCTTAACACTTCCTTCATGTTCTCGAATATCTCTTTCATTTGAACCGAATGGGCCACAGGAATGGACCCATGCACATTCCCATTATGCAGTAACGCGCCTTTGAGGCTCCTCTTGGAAGTTCAGATCACGTACTAGATCGTTAAGTTCACTCTGTGGAGAACCGTTTTGAATTAAAGTCACCTTCAGGCTCATAGACATCATCACTATCATCTTCGGAGATTGTAGCACGTTCACATTCAACATCGTCTGCCACGTTCTGTAAAGCAGCTGGACGAACAGGGGTAGGCGGTTCTTGTTCATGTGGAACTGGCCTAATGGCTGAAGAAATGCCTGATACACAATGTTGTTCTTATTTTTTGTATTGCATCCCTGTACATTAATTAAGCAGAAGTACAGTACTCATCACACTTACGATATGCCGTGCATAACATATATGAAATTATATTAGTTTTGCAGGCTATGTCATGATAATGATCAGTGAAATCCAGAATGCGGTTCATTGCAATACCTAAATCCACGCATGTATCCAATTGCTGTAACGTTTCATTACCTAGTTGATAATATTCAGGATCGGTGCGTCTACCTAAATGCATTGATCCACTTTTTGCATGATGAAATAGGTAGCTTATCCTGACAACTCCACTGGAAACGTTGTTGGCATGCAATTCTCAGGCCCCCCAGTGTTTTCCGCTCGAGAGAATAACTTCACATCATCAGAGAATTGCAATACAGAGGTGGGTGACACAACCTAAATAATATCGTAAGTGTACAAAGTAAAGAAGATCGGGCCTTACACCGATCCCTGGACGACTCCGCTTGGCACCTGACATTCTCTAGACATCACGCTGGCTACGCGAACCTGATGAACTCTGTATGAGAGCAGTTATTGAATTATCCTCACAACTTTATCCGGAACCCCCCACACAAGCTAGCTTCCTCAGCAGTAGCAATCTGTCTACTTTATCAAATGCCTTTTGGAAATCGACGTAAATTACACCAATCTCGTGTCCAGAGTCTATAGCAATCTCCCATATATCATGACAAATCAACTGCTGCACAGGTAAGGAGCGGCCAGGAATGAAGCCAAACTGAACTGAGGGGATTAAGCCCATCTCGTCGGCAAATGTAAGTAACTGATTGACGATGCATCTCTCGAAAATTTTGCAGGATATATCGGTTAACGATACCGGGTGATAATTATTCGGATCTGCCCTGGAGCGTTTATTCTTATAAATTGGACGAATAACTGCAGTTTTCCAAAAGCATGGGATAGATCCGTAGTCATAGAAGGATGTGAAGAGATGGAGCTAACAAAGAAGATATCGGGTCTGAAAGACATACATGTACTCAATGTATATATATAGCTTATATATATATATATACTATATAGCGTTACAGCTTATATAGCGTTATATATATATATATATATATGTATGTATCAGGGGGCAACGGCCCCCCCCCCCGACCCCCCAAATGACCGGTCTGGTTTGCGGAGCGGCTGTTTCGAAACGCGCTATCGTTTCATGTTAGACCAGTGTTTCCCAAAGTGGGCGATGAATTATCCAGGATGGGCGACGGAAGTTACGGGTATATCATAGGATTCTATTTGTTCGCTGGAGTTGGGAGCGATGAGAGAAAATATTCTCAAAAGGGGGGGTCGATGTAACAAAAGGTTTGGGCAACTATGTGTTAGACCATAGTTTCCCAACGTTTTTTGTCCCATCGCCCCCTTGTTCAGAAATGTTTATCTCCCATCGCCCCCAACGCAATCCAACTCATAGGATCCTATGTTATGCCGTAGCTTCTACCGCCCCCCCCCCAGAACATTCCATCGCCGCCAAGGGGGCGTTAGCGCCCACGTTGGGAATCACTGTGTTAGACCATGCATTCCTTGATGACAATTGTTTACATTGGTGTGTATACTATCACCTCTTAAAGTTTCTCCCACCTTTTCTGAATCGCCCTGTATACGAATTTGGACATTACAAATGAAATGTTCCGGACTAAAATATCTGTCAAATTTCCAGAAATGAAGAAACCGTTCCCATTTACTCCAATTGACCTTATATCTGTTACCCAATCGCGCGCGCGCGATCTGTTCAGAGTTTAGGCCGTATTTTTCTAGAGCCGTTTAAAAACCTGTACTTAATCGTTATCTATGAGAATAGAATGTAACGCTCAGTGTCAGAACACCGTTCGTTTCCGTTACAGCAGGTACCCTCAAGAAATTCTTAGGACGATGATTTTTTGGCTGAAATTGCTCATCATATGCGTCGCAGCTAGGTGCTCGAACACTTTCGACGCCGATCTGGGTCACGTCTGGACAGCTTACAGAGATGTCTTCCCGAAGCCGTACGACGCAGCAAAAGACCCCGAAAGATTGGCCAAGCTGAGGCAGAATGCGGATACGATCGTCAGCCACAACATCGAAGCGGATCTCGGACAGCACTCCTACTACCTCGGTCTGAATAATTTCGGCGACATGACCGACGAGGAGCTGAAAAGCGTCCTCGAATGCGTCCCGCGGAGAGTCCGGTTGAACGAGACGAAGCCCGAGTACGTCGCGGTGCCTCAGACAGACACGATACCAAAGAGTTTCGACAACAGGAAACTCAACATCGTCAGCCCGGTCAAGCATCAAGGCGAATGCAGAAGCTGTTATGCCTTCGGAGCTGTAGGCGCGCTGGAAGGCCAGTGGGCCAAGAAACACGGCAAGTTGGTGGAACTCAGCGTTCAGAATGCGGTCGACTGTGCTTCGCCACGTGGATGTGAAGGTGGATTTCCACACACCGTATACGAATATATCATTGAGAACCACGGGATCGACAACGAGCGTTCGTATCCGTACGTCGGAATAGCGAAGCCGTGCAAATTCGACACTCGCTACGTCGCGGCCACCGAAGCAGCGTTCGCCGTTCTCGAACCTAGAAACGAAGAGAATCTGAGGAGTGCCGTCTATAACATCGGGCCGATCGCGATCCTCATCAACGCCAACGATACGGGGTTCCTTAACTATAAAGGAGGGGAAGTTTACAACCCTAGTTCCTGCTCGAAAGCTTACACCCACGTAATGCTCGTCGTCGGCTACGGATCCGAGAAAGGTCTTCCGTACTGGCTTCTGAAGAACACCTGGGGTCCATATTGGGGTGATGGAGGTTACATGAAGCTGATCCGAGATGAGAAAGGATCCTGTGGTGTCTACGTGAAGCCGACTTACCCCATCGTTTGAAGCATAGCCCATGTTAACAGTATTTCAGTACAGTGCCGTACTATTCTAACTGTTCGACGTGTTAATTAACAATAGAAGAAGTGCACAATATGCGATAGTTTTAAGATTGTGAGAAAGTTCAATAAGAACTCGTGATTTTGTAAATATTTCCGTGCAATACATTTATAATGCATTTTTGTGGCTCGTTTTTATTGCTTGCGTTTCTAACTCTAAAGCGGAAAAACGGAGGGGGTGGGTGGCTACGCAAAATCGGGCGTGTGCTAGCCCTGCACCTTCTAAAGATGAAAGGCCTCGGCAGTCTGCTTGTGACGTCAGTAAGTAGTCCATTTTCCCTCGGAATATTCGGGGATGAGCCATTATCATCGTTGTGAGGAAAAGAAATGATCGGGCTCAGAATTAGCGATTTCTATGCCCCACATCCAATCACCATGCGGTATTTGTGCGCGGTGGTAGAGTGGTCATAGTGACGGACTCGCATCGCGAGGATCTGGGTTCGAACCCAACCGTCGCCACAGTGGTGGTCGGTTGAAGTTGGTTTCCTATGGTTCCCAAATGCGAGCCGATCTCCCCATTAAAAAGTCCCGTCACAGAGAGCAACAGGCCTACAACGATGAATCATTCAATCGTTACAATTCACTCATAGTTAGAAAAACTGGTGGCAGATGGCAGCACACATAACAAACATTACACAGAAACAAACTTGGTGTCATTCAAGTATTACGTCAGCATCGTGGGGGGGGGGGGGGTTCGGATTTGCTGGCTTTTGATGACAGGAGGGGTTTGAAGGTTGCTTACGTCACCAACCACCCCTTTTTGAAGATATGAAATATTCTAAGCTGCTGACGAAATTTTGCTGACAGCGGGGGAAGGGGGATGTCAGTGTTTTGCTGATTTTTGCTGACAAGGGGGAAGGGGGTCGAAAATGGCTGAAAATCTGCTTACGTAATACTTGCATGACCCCCTTCACGTCAGCTTTCACTACACGCGCATTTCCGCAATTCGTTAGGTTCCGTAGAGGAATATGGACGAGGTGCATGTGTCTGTTTTAGTAGTAGTAGTGGTATTTGTTAGCCAACCAGGAAGGTTTTACGCCAAAATAAGAGGAAACGAAATACGATGCTGTGTTTCAAAATGTGGCAAACTTGCTAGGTACTCTGAATGACATTTATGACAAACAGTGCGGAGGCCTTCTATCTCTAGGAGGTACTGGCTAGCCACACCTCAAAACCGGGTACTCCGCGGATTGAAGCTACTAGTGTGGACCCGGCTACACACAAGCGCTGCATTTTAACAGCTGAAGAGTGAAATAGCATATTTAAGAATTCTTCTTTCTTCTAGTTCTATTTTGTGAGAGGGGGCCTCTCACAGTTTTTTAAGAAAAAAGTGTAAACTCAGTACTCCTCCTGGTCCAAAGCCCTGGCATCAGACACCCCCCCCCCCGCCCTCCCGCCCTTCCTTAGTTTCAGTCCTGATCAAACTTTCGACAAAGATTTCCAACTGTACAATCAAGTACCCTTAAAATTTTACAATTTTTTACCCGATGGGGTTGATGCTGGAAAAAAAAAATTGTACATTGAAAAACAATGTGCTATTTCATTCATTTTATCTGCAGTGCCCATATCCTGTTAATGCCCTAAGGACGTGCTTATTTTGCTTAATGGTTAAACCCTGCATGGCCCCCATTTTCAACTATTTCTCATTCCTGCGGCCCCCTTGCGACCATTTATTAATTTTCAACCCCCCCACCTCCTCTCCCTCCCCCTTTTCCATTAGAAGATAGTCATTCAAATATTATTTGAAGTATGAATATGGTTGAATTTAGTTAACACTTTCGGGTCTAAGGCCCCACCCCAGGCTAAAAAACAGCGTTAAATGCGGGAAAACGGTTTTACCCGTATTTTAAATGCATTCCCCCCCCCCCACAACTTTCCTCCGTTTTTCGAGCATCTCAGTGAATGTTGCACTTCGAAAAGTGGCTTTTTTTTTAGTTCGCATCAGAAGAGACAGGGCAACAATTTTTAAATTGGGTTTTTTGGGCACACGACGATAGAGTAAGTTAATTTTATATTTCGATAACTATAGAATCCCTTGCAACGTGAATGACATATCTGAGTTCGACAAGTGATTTGGATACTTTTTCTAACTGGAAGTATGTCTCTAGGACTAACGTTTCGCCATTAAAATGCCATACATCCCCAAATATGACGCCAAAATATGACGTCAGATTCAGTAAAATGACACTGCGTACACAGTGGGAATAGGTAACAGGGCATATGGTATTTTATTGGCGAACCGTTGGGCCTATAGCTATTCTTCCTAATAGAAGAAGTATCCTAGATAACATGCAGTATTCAGATATGCTGCCAGCCCCCCGTATTCGCGGGGGTTACGTTCCGGGGCTGATCGCGAATACGGAAAATCCGCGAATAACCGAAACCATAGTTTTTTCTTGTATATCTCGTGTATTGAACATCATGAGTAAATACAGTGCGTCGAACAAAGGCCTATCAAAGCGCGTACTTCTACGTGGAACCTTGGAACGAAAGGGCGCTGAAGGAGGCTGTATTCCGCGTTGGTCCGATAGCAATCGCAATCAATCAGACTGCCTTTCCCGAGGGCTACCGGAATGGAGTTGTCGATCCAGATTCTTGCTCCGATGATATCAACCACGCAGTCGTCGTCGTTGGCTACGGCGTCGAAAAGGGAACCCGGAAACCGTAGTGGTTGATGAAGAATAGTTTGGGAATCATATGGGGTGAGAAAGGCTACCAGAAGTTGATCCGAAACAAGCAAAACGGAATGCTTTCCATACAACATCCGACCAAATATTCTAAAATACATTTGGTACAGGTGAAATGTTCACAATTTACGAACCGTCACAACCAGACCGTTTGGGAAACCGGAAAATGTAGGTAAAAACGGGAGATTGGTTATCAGCCGATCAAAAGAGGTGAAAACTTCGAGCAATCATAACAGGTGTATGAATTCCTTTTTATCGGCTTCAGCACGCATTTCGCAATACAAAAGCTTTTTAGGTTCGATCGCCGTAGGTGATGCTGCTGGAAATCTCAGGACGATGATTTGGTTCGAACTGCTTATCTTGTGTATCGCAGCTAGGTGCTCGACCTCGTTCACCGTTGATCTGGAACACGTCTGGAACGCTTACAGAGATGTCTATCCGAAATCATACGGCGCTTCAAAAGACTCCGAAAGATTGCACAAGCTGAGGCAGAATTCGAAGATGGTGATGAGCCACAACATCGAGGCGGATCTCGCCCGACATTCCCACTGGCTCGGACTCAACAACTTCAGCGACATGACCGACGAAGAGTTGAGCCGTTTCAAGAATTGTGCCTTAGCGGTTGGCGAGTCGAACGAAACGAAAAACGCCATCTCGGCAATGTATAGTGCAAAGTTCGACGAAATTCCCGAAGAATTCGACAACAGGAAACTCAATCTAGTGACGTCTGTAAAGTATCAAGGTGCTTGTTTGAGCTGCTACGCTTTCGCAACAGTAGGAGCGTTGGAAGGTCAATGGGCCAAGTACAAGAACGAGCTCAAAAGTCTAAGCGTCCAAAACGTCGTCGACTGCTGCAAGAAAAACGGCTGCTCAAGAGGGTATTTTGAGGAGTCCTATGGGTACATCATCAAGAACGGCGGCATCGACACCGAAGAGTCCTATCCGTACCGCGCGTATAACGGAGCATGTAAATACAGTGCGTCGAACAAAGGGGCCTATCAAAGCGCGTACTTCTACGTGGAACCTTGGAACGAAAGAGCGCTGAAGGAGGCCGTATTCCGCGTTGGTCCGATAGCAATCGCAATCAATCAGACTGCCTTTCCCGAAGGCTACCGGAATGGAGTTGTCGATCCAGATTCTTGCTCGGATGATATCAACCACGCAGTCGTCGTTGTTGGCTACGGCGTCGATAAGGGAACCCGGAAACCGTACTGGTTGATGAAGAATAGTTTCGGAGTCACGTGGGGCGATAAAGGCTACCAGAAGTTGATTCGAAACAAGCAAAACGGAATGTGCGGAATCACCTCACATCCGTCGTATCCCGTGGTCTGATGATGGTGATTGAGAACTACATTCAGACACGTCACACTCTCCCAACAGCTGAACGAGAGATTAGTAGCAACGAATAGAAATGGAGTCGGATCTTTATGTGTTTTGGACAGAAATGTTTAATAAAAAATAGTCAGTGTTAATATTTGGCTATTATTATATGCGCATTGACTGAAGATCCACTTACTCGTTGAGAAGGCCCCCCTAGTTTTAAGCTGATTGTCCAATAGTCATTCACAAATATTTGCTTCCATTGAGTGCCTCCCACAACTGCAGTGAAGCAACAGCGGCATAGGCTGACTACACACTTTCCCAGCTTGGTCTAAAGTTTCTTGATTCATATTTGCTTCTAGAACACTCTCCATGTTGTGAGTTGTGACTGTTGGGGTTTTTAGACCATGTGTGGCCAGATGGATTGGAAGATCGGGAATGAAGGCGGCTCTCTCTCTCTCTCTCTCTCCATTGATTTTGGAGGGAGTGGAAGATCCTGGTCTTTATTCTCGACCAGCCTTCCAATACCTTCCAGCCCCAACATTGACAATGGTGGAGCGACCACACTACTCGCCATGACCAGGTCCGTCATTTGGGTGGGTCAGGGGAAGGGGGGAATGGCTTTTGAGAATACTCTACAAATGGTATTGGGCCAGGCTGGACATGAGAATGGGCACGGCTAAATTCAACGTTTAATTTTATTTTCATTCATCTCCCATTAGTCGTTTGGATGACTGGGCCTTCCACTCAAAAAAAATATTCAATCGACCCGCGGACTTTGGGATGCTGAAATCCACTGATTTAGGAATTTAGGATTCAACGCTTGCGTGTCTGAAAAATTCACCGCCCGAAAACTAACCGCCAGAAAATTCACAACTAGAAAAATTAACTGCCGGAAAATTCACCACTCGGAAAATTCCCTGCCATGCAATTCACCGCTAGGAAAATTCACCGCCGAAAAATTCACCACTAGCGAAATTCACCGACAACAGTTCGATGCGAGTCAGAAAGCGAGGGAGTGAGCGATTGAGTTACTGAGTCAGTGAGAGAGGGGTGAGTGAGTGACCTGGCGAGTGAGTGAGTGATTAAGTGATTGAAAATCTAAGTGACAAGCAAGAAAATCTAAACTTAATCTATATAGACCCACTATCTTAAAAAAACCAATAAGAAAGTGGGCGCTTTGTCTTTTCTAAGAGCAAAATAAATAAATAAATTCACGTTTCTAAGTGCAGTATTGGCAGGGATACGTGAATTCAAAAATCGGAGAAAATTTGAGGATCATACTTCATAGAATCATTTCTATAAAAAAAAAAAAAAAAGTTGGGGGGGGGGAAACTACATAAATGAGGGAAAGAAGCGTTTGCCGTTAGTTCATGCCGTTCTTTCCCGATTTTTGGACTCGAAAATCTCATCGAATATTTCACTCAGAAACGTGAAATTACCTTCGTTGGCCCCACGAGAGATTGGGCAAAAACTTTCTTTCAATTCTCTGACCTCCTGAGAACCATTACACAAAGAGACGGTATAATTTTTTAACTAAATCTGAAATTATGCAGAGGCTATATTAATAGGTCGAAATATCTCGAGGACCGGAAAGAATTTCTCACGGACCGGCACCAGTCCGCGAACCAGGGGTTAAAGAACCCTGTGTTAGAAAGAGCCCGTTCCATTTACCAATTAATTATTATCTACAGGCATAATAAGGGGCCGTTCAAGTATTACGTCAGCAGATTTTTAGACATTTTTGACCCTCCCCCCATTGTCAGTAAAAAACACTGACTCTCCTCTCCCCATTGTCAGCAGCTTAGAATATTTCATATCCTCAAAAAAGGGTGGTTGATGACGTAAGCAACTGTCAACCCCCCCTTCCCCCGCCATCAAAAATCAGAAAATCCGAAATCCCCCCCCCCCGATGCTGACGTGTAATACTTGAATGACCCCTAATATCACATAAAATCACTTGATACATCATTAGGAAATACAAAATTCTTTAATATAATCCATGTATAATAATAATTATGTACACGAGAATATTTCGTATAAATTTATGTACATAATACATGGTAATAAGTACAATCACGATGAAATAGTTTTTGACTGTCAATAACATTCTGTATATTATTTAGTTAAAAAAAAGAAAAGACATTCTGCATAAGGAACAGGATTGTACAGTACGTAATGCATGCTTTGATGGGGGGTACGTAACAAAGTGCAAAGCTCTCCTGCGTTTTATATACGCAAGCGTTGTTTCCACACTCAACACTGAAATTCGGTATAAAAGGCGTTATGATGTCGCTGGTGTGAAGGGTTGAATACGATGCACCAGGCGCGTGGAATAGAGCCACCTACAGCTGTTGTCGAATCGGAAGATGTCTGGAAAAAAAGGCGAGAGATTGTAATCAGGTTTTTACGCAACTAAAAAAAAAAATGATGTAATTTTTAGTGGCGCCATCTATCTTTTCAATTTTCTATGAGGGAATGTAACGTTGGAATTCAGTGGGTCTAACAATTACAGCGTAGATGAAATTTCCAATAGATTTTCCATGCGTCAGCTCACGCTTGAGTCCTTTTTGTCATAATTGGTAGGATGGGGGAAGGATTGTATTTACCCGTGACGCCATCTATCTTTTAAATTTGACGTGAGGGGCTGTAAAGTTTAAATTCAGTGGGTCTGATAATTACACGATATATATGAAATCTCCTATGTAAAACTCTGGTATCAGCTTATGCTGTCTGCCGTAATTGGGCGGATGGGGAAAAAAAATTTTATTTTTACATGGCGCCATCTGTCTTGAATTTGCTGTGAGGGAATTATATGACGGTGAAATTCAGTGGGTCTGACTATAGCCACTTATACAGTCGCCTTAGGTCTGACAACTGCAGTTCTATCCTATATGAGATTGCTAACCACTGCCATAATTGGGAAGACATCTTATTTCGATGAATAGGGAGTGTGAAAAAATAGTGTGCCAACTTTTGAAAGATGGTAGAAACCCATCGAGGCTATTTTTTGTCGTGGGATGCTCGGTCGGAAATGAAATGTCGCAAGAAGCTCAGCATTACTTATCTTAAGTCAACGAAACGATTGCCAACTGTTCTTTAGCATTACGAGATATACATTCTCGTATTTTCGCTGGCCTATCTATTTTTGGGCCTTCCCAGTTATTTTTCATATAAATGCCTCGTTTGTTCGGTAAAGAGCCTATTTCCTCAATTTGTAAGGAAGGAAATGGATAAAATAACCCTTAAAAATTGTTAAGATAATCGATAAATCGATAAGATAACGCTTTACTTCTCACTCAATAAGAATTTTGAAGCAATTTCAGCTAAAGATGAGGCAATTTTTATCTACTATTGTCTACTTTTTTTTTTTTTTGGTGACCATAAGCGATGTCCAGGCTTTGCCCCTTCGAATATGGCCACACAAATAAATAAGAGCAGCTATCAATTGCCCACAAGAAATAATTTCCTGAATAATAATTTTAGAAAAGTGTCAAAACAAAAATTATGCTAGGGAAGTGTCAGTACAAGAATAATACTGAAAACTATCAAAACAGAAATTATATGCTAAAAAGAGCAGTAAAACAGAAATAATGGTGAAGAAGCGTCAAAACCGAAACAACGTTAAAAACTGAAAACAGATATTATTTTAGAAAAGTGTCAAAACGGAAACAACTCTAGAAAACTGTTGAAACCGAAATGTTGATAGAAAATGATAGATAGTTAAAACGGATGATGCTAGGAAGTGTCAAAACAGAAATGATGTTAGAAAAATGCCAAAACAGAAAATACCGGTAATGCCAAAAAAGTGTCAAAATAGAAATACCGCTAATACCAGGAAAGTGTCAAAACAGAAATACCACCACCAAACCAGAACATGGCTCCCACTCTGTCCCAAGATAGGGATATAAAAAACAGAAATACCGGTAATGCTAGAAAAGTGTCAAAACAGAAATACCGGTAATGACAGAAAAGTTTCAAAACGGAAATACTGCTAGGAAAATGTCACAACAGAAACGATAATAGGAAAGTGTCAAAACAGAAACAATGCAACAGAAAAGTGTCACAACAGAAATTATGCTAGAAAAGTGTCACAACAGAAATTATGCTAGAAAAGTGTCACAACAGAAATTATGCTAGAAAAGTGTCACAACAGAAATTATGCTAGAAAAGTGTCAGTACAAGAATAATACTGAAAACTATCAAAACAGAAATTATATGCTAAAAAGAGCAGTAAAACAGAAATAATGGTGAAGAAGCGTCAAAACCGAAACAACGTTAAAAACTGAAAACAGATATTATTTTAGAAAAGTGTCAAAACGGAAACAACTCTAGAAAACTGTTGAAACCGAAATGTTGATAGAAAATGATAGATAGTTAAAACGGATGATGCTAGGAAGTGTCAAAACAGAAATGATGTTAGAAAAATGCCAAAACAGAAAATACCGGTAATGCCAAAAAAGTGTCAAAATAGAAATACCGCTAATACCAGGAAAGTGTCAAAACAGAAATACCACCACCAAACCAGAACATGGCTCCCACTCTGTCCCAAGATAGGGATATAAAAAACAGAAATACCGGTAATGCTAGAAAAGTGTCAAAACAGAAATACCGGTAATGACAGAAAAGTTTCAAAACGGAAATACTGCTAGGAAAATGTCACAACAGAAACGATAATAGGAAAGTGTCAAAACAGAAACAATGCAACAGAAAAGTGTCACAACAGAAATTATGCTAGAAAAGTGTCACAACAGAAATTATGCTAGAAAAGTGTCACAACAGAAATTATGCTAGAAAAGTGTCACAACAGAAATTATGCTAGAAAAGTGTCAGTACAAGAATAATACTGAAAACTATCAAAACAGAAATTATATGCTAAAAAGAGCAGTAAAACAGAAATAATGGTGAAAAAGTGTCAAAACAGAAATAATAATAAGCAAAACACAAACATATAATAATGGCAAAATAGTGTCAAAAATAGAAATACCGGTAATACCAGGAAAGTGTCAAAACAGAAATACCGGTAATGCTAGAAAAGTGTCGAAACAGAAATACCGGTAATGACAGAAAAGTTTCAAAACAGAAATACTGCTAGGAAAACGTCACAACAGAAATGGTGCTAGGAAAGTGTCAAAACAGAAACAACGCAACAGAAAAGTGTCACAATAGAAATTATGCTTGAAAAGCCTCAAAACAGAAACAGCGCTACAAAAGCGTCAAAACATAAACAAAGCTAGAAAGGTTGTCAAAACACAAATGATGCCAGAAAAGTGCCTAAACAGAAATACCGGTAATGCCAGAAAAGTGCCTAAACAGAAATACCGGTAATGCCAGAAAAGTGCCTAAACAGAA
Organism: Pholcus phalangioides; assembly: GCF_987345545.1. Taxonomy (NCBI): domain Eukaryota; kingdom Metazoa; phylum Arthropoda; class Arachnida; order Araneae; family Pholcidae; genus Pholcus; species Pholcus phalangioides. The sequence continues at coordinate 7,829,781 of NW_028301637.1, forward strand.
ATACCGGTAATGCCAGAAAAGTGCCAAAACAGAAACAACGGTAATGCCAGAAAAGTGCCAAAACAGAAACAACGCTAGAAAAGCATGAAAACAGAAACAACGCTAGGAAAGTGTCAAAACATTAATAATGGTGTGTAGTGTGAAAACAGAAACAATGGTGTATAGTGTGAAAACAGAAACAATGATGTATAGTGTGAAAACAGAAGTAATGGTGAGTAGTATAACAGAAATAATACTAAAAAAATGTCAAACAGAAATAATGCTAGAAAAATGCCAAGAGAGAAATAATGATAGAAAAGCGTCAAAAATGATGCTAGAAAAACATTAAAACAATGCTAGAAAAATGCTTAAAAAGTAATCTATATTAATCAAAAATTGATAAGCGTCGCAGAAATCGTTTCAATATCACCGATACATAAATACTCTAGATGAAAATTTAATAGTTATAGCTATAATTTATCGTAACGCAATGTACAGTAAAGATTTCAAGGAGGTTCGTTAGGAAAAACGAAAAAATATACGGGACGGTAAAAAATACGTGTAAATACGGAAACATCTAGTGAAAAGCGGGTCATATGGTCATATCAAATATAGTACTTACATATTCCCGCCCTTTCGCAGTAGACTTGGTTGTCCACAGGAACGATGTGACTCTGTATCTTAGCCAAAGGACTGACCATCTCCTCGTGGTTCCGCCGTTCGACTTCACCATTGATCCTCAATCCGTTCGGCAGGTCATCGCCTGAGTCCAGCTTCTTATAAACGATATGTAGATAGACAGCATCTTCGGTCCAGAACTCGATGTTGATCTTCATTCCGGCTTTTGGCACTTCCACGGGGTAGTCGTAAATCGCTCTCGCAGCCAGGGACACGTCCACGACACCAGGGTCGGATGGAGATAGCCTCGGTCGATGGATACCGTAGTAGGAATTCGGGATTTTGCCACCATATCTTATCTGGAATCATAAAAAAATGATTCAATTTCACATGCAGATCGAGTATCTGGATTTTGATATTATTATTATAATACGTCGGGATGCCAAGTGAGCCAAACTTACGATTGCTGAACAGTTCGGGTCTCCATTTTCATCGACTCTTTCTCCGCCAAGGAACTTGGGAATTATTTCTGGCGATATGTACTTTTGCAGGGCTGCCGCTGAAGTTTCTGTAAAAGTTTTAAAAAAGATCATTAAACTGATGTTGTAAGAATGGTTGAAGATTATTATTATTATTATGTTTTTTTTTGGTGGTGGTACCGAACCGAACATATATAGGGTGTCCCAAAATTGATGAGTCCATTTGAAAAAATGGATAAATGTGAACAGAAAGAGCGATAGAAGTACACCGTTTGCTGCATTGGGCTGGGGAAAAACAATTAATTTTGAGTAGCACATTATTTTAAAATTAGCTATAAATTTCGGAAAGAGTTGACGCTACAGTCTGCAAAAACGAAAATACAGTTCACTCACACACTTTAATGCTCAATGTGATGACATTAGGACTCAACGTTTCTTTTTACAACAACTAGGGTGAGAATACGTCCCGTATTTCCCGGGACAGTCCCGGGTTTCTACTGTTTTTCTGGCGGTCCCGACTTTTTTTGCAGAAATGTCCCGGTTTTTCACGTATTTTCAACGAAGCCAACTTGAGTTTTAGTCTTCAAAATTACAGATTAAAATTATCTTCCTAACTCAGAAATTACATTACGATAATTACGACTACAAATAAGAATATTTATTTCACATATTTGTCATGTTTTTTTTTCTTTTCAAATTCACCGCAATTCGTAGTCCCGCTTCATTTCCGACCATTGGCGACTTTTTTTGTGATTTTAGCATGAGTTGGCAACTTTGTTCACTTTTGGCATAACTTGTGGCGATAATCGGCCATATCCCGTATTTTCACGTATTCCGAAGCACAATATCCCGTATTTTCCTCGAGCAAATATGGTCAGCCCAACAACAACCAAATTATAACTTTGTCCGAAAAAAAAATGCCGTTCGTAAGTATGATGACCATACGACCTCAACAAACAGCTACTTCTAGTATTAAACCAACAAACTTTTAGCATGTCGATAACAGACATTTGTCGTGCAGATTTCAAATGTCACCAGTATAATCCAAAATATGCGCAACTTCGGCAACATGATTATGTTAAGACCATTATACAAACACGCATATGTTCCTGCATGTACCAATATTCGTTAGAAATTTCCCAGAGGAATGTCTACGAGTTGCATCTGCTGTTACGTAGTAGACTTCAAATGCAAAAAATGTTGGTTTCAATTTTCCAAGGGCAGCTATTAATTTGAATTAAAAGCATTCCATAATTAGAAAAAACAGCCGTAGTTATAGTTTAAAAAAATTTACATTGTTTTTAGCGAACAAATGCGAAATTTTTGATATGAAGTTTTTTTGCTAATAAATGCGAAATTCCCGATTCAAAAACTTTTTAATGCAAAATTTGTGTATCTCTACCACTTGCATTTGATGCTTCCGTGTATATTTTATGCTGTAGCTCTCTCTCTCTCTCTGCAATGTATTATCTACAAAAAATGTTTATCTACAATATCTATATGCTGGCGGTTTAGAATTATCCTCTCCTTGAGCTCATTGAAATCTCTTCGCACTTGCTAATACAGTGAATACTCGCTACAACGGTACTCAAAATAACGATATATAATATCCCCTCTGAAACGATATATATATTTTTTCAGATCTTGTTTGGAATTGCCTATAGTCTGATGTTAAACACCTGTCGGTACAGAGGCTACGTCTATAACAGTGGTTTCCAACCGGGGGTGCGAGATAGGAAATAAAATAATTACAACATGTTGACTGATGATAAAAATGGTATTTTTCAATTCCTAAAAACAAATATGAATCATACCTATGCTGACCATATTTTCTCGGAAGAAATATGGAAAATTGGGAATTCAAATGAGGGAAAATACGGGACATCGCCAATTATCGCCAAAAATGACGCCAAAAGCGAACAAAGTTGCCAAATATTGGTGAAATGGGTAAAAAAAAATCAAAATGGCGGGAAATAAAGCATTACTGCAAATTGCAGTGGATTTAAATGAATTCCACGAAATAAACGTTCACGAAGACAAATGTGAGCGAGATTAATATTCTTAATTATCATGTTATATAATAATTATCATGTTATATAGTAATTATCGTTATATAATAATTATCATGTTATATAGTAATTATCGTTATATAATAATTATCATGTTATATAGTAATTATCATGTTATATAGTAATTATCGTTATATAGTAATTATCATGTTATATAGTAATTATCGTTATATAGTAATTATCATAATATAATTTATGAGTGGGAAAATAATTTCATTCTTTGACTTCAATAAAGAATAAAAGTTCAAGTAAGCTTCGTGTAAAAAACGGAAAAAACCGGGACACTTTTGCTAAAAAGTCGGGACGCCCAAAAAAACAGAAAAACCGGACAGACTGTCTTGGTAAATACGGGACGTATGGTCACCCTAATCATACCAATATTTTGACGCCTTATCTTCTGACTTCTACTCGCAGAAATAATGTGCCATACGAATTTTGCGTTGTAGAAGTTTTTTTTTCCGATTACTTGTTTTCGGTTGAGAAACAAATGCCATTATTCACCTAAACTACTGTATTTTTCAGTCAATGGTCGATAGAGCCTGGGCGGTGCACGGAATGAAATGAAATGAAATGTATTTTTCAGTTTGTTTACATTGGTACGTCGTGTTATTAGCATGGTGTGTTCATACTTGATGCTGACTCAGGGAAAAATGCCACAAAAAATCAGTCAAGTGTCAAGGAAACATTAATTTATAGTTTTTGCTGCTGGAATCAATAAGTGACGATCTTATTCAATGAATTCTCTTTTAATAAATCTCAAAAAAATGCTAAAAAAATATATATTTTTTAAATTTAGTTTTTGAATTAATTAAAAAAAAATTAAATATTAGCCATAGCCAAAAAGACATTAAACAATAAGTAAAAGAATTCATAGAAATTAGTTATTGGATAATTAATTCTGTACTCAGATGGCGAAATGTAAAAAAATCACTTTTTCAAAATTTCACGAGGACAAATTTGTAAACAATATTTTCCAAAAATGTGATAAAATGTGATACTGAGTAGGCTGACCATATTTCCTCCAGAGAAATACGGGACATCGCCAATTATTGCCAAAAACTACGCCAAAACCAAACAAAGTTGCCAAATATTGTTGAAATTACGGAAAATCACAATGGCGGGAAATGATGCATTACTGCAAACTGCAGTGGATGAAAATGTATTCCACGAAAAAAAAACGTTTACCAAGGCAAATGCGGGAGATTAATATCCTATATATAGTTGTAACTATCATAAAATAATTTGAGTTGAAAAATAATTTCAATCTTCGACTTCAATAAAGAATAAAAATTCAAGTAGGCTTCGTGTGAAATACGGGAAAAACCAGGACACTTTTGCCAAAAAGTCGGGACGGCCAAAAAAAGAGAAAATACCGGGACTCTCCCGGGAAATACGGGACGTATGGTCACCCTAATACTGAGGGTTTTTTTTTTGACTTATTGCAATTTTCCTCCGTTGGGGTGACCATTAAGTCCCGTATTTCCCGGTGCTGTCCCGATTTTTTTCCAAAAATGTCCCGGTTTTTCAAGCATTTTCAGTGAAGCCAACTTGTTTTTTTTTTTCCTTCATTGTATTCTCAAAACCAGCAACTACAATTCTCTTCCCAACTCAGAAACTACATTACGATATAATCACGACTAAAAATAAGAATGTCATCTTAAATACGTGTCTTTTTTTTTAAATCACAGCAACTTGCAGAAGCGCTTTATTTCCCGCTATTGGCGACTTTTCTGCGATTTTAGCATGATTTAGCAACTTTGCGTACGTTTGGCATCACTTTCGGCGATAATTGGTGATGTCCCGTATTTCGATGCCCGACCTCGCTTATTTTCCTTTAGCAAATATGGTCGGATTACTCATAAACCGAAAGAGATGGTGGAAATTTTGTCACCTTCCAAAAACTTGACGAACGAGACACCAGAATGCGAACAACTCAATTTTTTTTTGGGAAAAGTGACTTGTGTGACATTTTGCCATCTCACCACAGAATTAATGTAATCAATTACAGGGAAAAGAAACTGAATTTTCTAACAGATATAAAACTTATTATCCAAGGTGTTGCGGGAAGGTAAGTCACCTTGCTGTGGTGGTGCGGGAAGGGACAAAAGATGGGATCCACTGCTATATAACGATAATTTTTAAGATATTTTCAAACAGCTACAACGATATTTCTTTTTATCGTTGCCATTCTTCCAGCAGCGTCCAATGACATTGGTGTTTTGCATCGCATGATCACCGGAAATTTCAAAAAAGCTGTCGGTATTGCCGCTTTCTCTGTAAGACACAAGAGTACCGTACGGTAAACTTCTTAATAGGGGCGATGCATCTCTGAATGAATTTCATTAATCAACTAATTGGTTAGTTTCTTTTGCGACGAATGAATACTTCAAAGTGCGTTTTCGGAGGGTACCAGCAAAGCAGATTAAGAAAAGATTCCAACAATATTATAAATTCCGTGCCGCGTGATGACAATGTTGCCTTTCGATACAACGATATTTTTTCGTGGCCCCGCAGAATACCATTATATCGAGATTTCACAGTCAATCGCACTCGCAGGAAATCGCATATCACACTATTAGCCAAGTAACAGCATCAATTCGCCTTATGGATACTTACCTCTCGAATGGACCTCAAGTCTTTGAATAAAGTCCATCTTCAATATTGGCTTGAACATGTTGAACACGACAGAAAAGTACACAGGAGCTGAGTAACAATGAATAAACAAATTAATTACAAATAAAAAATCTATCTATATATATATATAATGTAAAATTGATTTTCTGTTCGTGTGTTTATACAAATCTACAATTTTAGATTGATCGTCGCCAAATTTTGCATGTATACCAAATGGGACCCGACTTGAATGATGGCCTACTTTAAAAGTTCGTCAGAGTAGGGAAAATGACCAAAATGGGCGAAAAACTGTCGGGCAACAATGGTTTTGGGGCCTCAACAATAACTTTCGGAACGTTTACTTTATTTGCCGTGGTTCCCTAGCAATGCGTTTCAGACGTGCATATACCTTTACAATGGTTTGTCACTTCTTTAACGCTGCCAGTGTGTATGTACTATAGTTTATGCCTTTGTAATGATTTGCCACATTTTCAATCCTCCTAGTAATGAGATTTTTTTTGAATAGACGTTAGAATAATCATCAGCATGACTTTGAGGGTAAGGCAAAGGATGATCCCCATAGAAATCAGTGTTAAAATTGCCAATTCTACTGCAGAAATGCGGAAATTTAGTGGGATTTTATTCCACGTCAGTAATTTTAAAAATTATATTGAATTGTCGATTTTTGAAATATTGAATTCGCTTAGAGATACGAAGCCCAGGAAATTAAATACAAAGTAATTAGCCGGACATATTTTTGAGTTCGATATCCATGCAGTAACATTGGTTTCAACTTTTTAGTTATATCTTCTCAAGCATGAAAATTAATGTCTCCTTACTGTCTCTTAATATTCAACTGCATGAATACTCTCATGTAGTTTAGGATGTTTTAAAATTAATTATGGGCCGTAAAAAGTACATCGAAGAAATCCCACGGCTTTAATAAAGATATTTTTTGAAACACAGGCACAGGTGGATAACTTGAAGTTCAGGGGGGAGGAATCGAAATACCAAGCGCGCGCGCCCCTTAAAAAAAGGGAGGAAATATTCATTTCTACGTTTCTAAAGTAGATTTGTGCAATTCATGAGTCGCGCAGGAAGTCGCCATATTGGTTAACTTGAACACAGTTTGTATGTCCCTCCCAGAAAGACGGAGATATCACGTGATCCAAAAGCCTCATTAAAGAAAACCCGGGCAGCGCCGGGTATTATAGCTATTAATGAACAAAAAGTAAACGATAATGAATGAAATGTAATTAATAAATGGAAATAAATGAATAAAAATATGTTTCATTGTGAGGATTTCGTGAAATCATGAGAGTTAACACATTTGCGTGTGAAGCCATCCTGAAAAAATTGAATGCACACTTCGCCTTATAATCAATAAATCATTGAAACGAGTGCTTACCATTAATTATCAGCAGTCTCTTAAGAACTTCCGGAGGATTGTAGTCCTGGAACATTCTCATCATATCAATGCCGGTCTCGATAACTATATCAGGCAGAAAGAACGATAAGAGTATAGTATTGTAATTTTAAGTACAGTGATCAACACCAATTTTGTTCTCAAAAATATTTCACCGATTATTTGTATGCTTTTGGGGCCACTGATTTCGAATATGGCATTGATTGGCTCTAGCTTTCGAGATGAAGTGAAAATTAAATTACAATGGCAATACACCATAAGCAGTATACAAATCACATTGAATCTGTGCGTTATACCGAGTGATTAAAATTCAAACTTAAGGAAATTTTAATGGTTTTAGGGTGTATTGAGGCTACTGGTTTCAAAACTGGGTGTTGGTTTTGCACTGGGATCTAGTTTTTGAGATTACTCGCTACAATGTGTGATTACCATTGAAATATATAATTTTCACTTTATCTCGAAATCTAGGGCCAATCTGGCATAACCAATGTCAGATTCGGAATCAGTGCCCCAAAATCACCCTAAAACCACTGAAATATTCTTTGCCAATGATTTACTGTATTTAGTTATAGCGTGATTATAATTGAAGTTTCCGTACTCTGAGTAGCTTTCCGTCCCAATACAGCCAAATTTTTTGGATATCTGAATGTTACCATAGGAGAGAGATTTATGAAATAAAAAGAATAGTTCAATTTTCGATTACCAGGTGAAAAAGTGGCGCTATATATTTTATGTAATTTTCTTCCCCCTCCCCCATGGACCATATAGCGTATATACCAAGTTTCGATGCAATACGCTTTCCAGAATGGGCGCTACATTGGTCTGAGCAGTGTCAGTATACTGAAACTACTCAGACCTATGTAGCGCCAGTTCTTGTAGACGTATTCCATTGAGAAACTTGGTATATACCCTGTATCAACCATGGAAAAATGTAAAATGCATTATAAAAAAAGCTCCTTTTTCACCTGGTGGTCGAAAATTGAACTTTTTTTTCATAAATCCCTCTCTCCTATGGTCTCATTCAGATATCCCAAAAATTTGGCAGTATTCGGATAAGCAGTTTTTTGAGGGGAAGCTACTCAGAGTACGGAAACTTCAATTGTAAATAAAGTCAGTAAATCATTGGCAAATATATTTCAATGGTTTTAGGGTGATTTCGGGGCACTGATTCCGAATCTGGCATCGGTTATGTCAGATTGGCCCTAGATTTCGAGATGAAGTGAAAATTATATATTTCAATAACTACGCATACTCTCAACAATGTGTGATTATTATTGAAATACATATTTTTCACTTTATCTCGAAATCTAGGGCCAATCTGACATAACTGATGCAAGATTCGGAATCAGTGCCCCAAAATCACCCTAAAACCATTGAAATTTCCTTAAGAAAGTTGCATTTTTTCTTCTTTTTTTGTTGAGGCAGTGATTCAGTTATGATCATGTGATAAAAGTATAAGCATGTTACATGAAAGTCAACTGAAATTCAACGAAAACGCTGTGCGTGTTCGGTCGATTATACCAGAGTTCTTCGACCTTCTTACAGCTACGGACCGGTGAAAGTAGTTTGAACAATTTCGTGGACCAGCGGGAATGTGAGAAATAATTTGCGGACCGGCAAGAAATAAATACACGGGAGGTATAATTTTTGGTCTGACACTAAAATATATAATGAGAGAGAAAACTTGCGCTGAAATGGGGGAAAAAATTGAGGATCAACAAATAATAAATTAATTGGAGAAATAATTTGCGGACTGACACAAAATAGGTGAGTAACAGAAATAATTTGCGGACCGTTAAAATGAATAAATTAAAGGAATCATTTGTGGATAGACAAAAAAATAAATAATTTGCAGACGGGCAGAAAAAGGGTGACAATTTGCGGACTGACACAAAATATGTGAATAACAGAAATAATTTGCGGACCGTTTAAATGAATAAATTAAAGGAATCATATGTGGATAGACAAAAAAATAAATAATTTGCGGACAGGCAATAAAGGGGGAATAATTTGCGGACTGACACAAAATAGGTGAGTAACAGAAATAATTTGCGGACCGTTAAAATGAATAAATTAAAGGAATCATTTGTGGATAGACAAAAAAAAGAAGTAATTTGCAGACGGCCAGAAAAATGGTGATAATTTGCGGACTGACACAAAATATGTGAATAACAGAAATAATTTGCGGACCGTTAAAATGAATAAATTAAAGGAATCATTTGTGGATAGACAAAAAAGGAAGAAATAATTTGCGGACTGACACAAAATAGGTGAGTAACAGAAATAATTTGCGGACTGACACAAAATAGGTGAGTAACAGAAATAATTTGCGGACTGACACAAAATAGTTGAGTAACAGAAATAATTTGCGGACCGTTTAAATGAATAAATTAAAGGAATCATATGTGGATAGACAAAAAGGAAGAAATAATTTGCGGACAGGCAATAAAGGGGGAATAATTTGCGGACTGACACAAAATAGGTGAGTAACAGAAATAATTTGCGGACCGTTAAAATGAATAAATTAAAGGAATCATTTGTGGATAGACAAAAAAAAGAAGTAATTTGCAGACGGGCAGAAAAATGGTGATAATTTGCGGACTGACACAAAATATGTGAATAACAGAAATAATTTGCGGACCGTTAAAATGAATAAATTAAAGGAATCATTTGTGGATAGACAAAAAAGGAAGAAATAATTTGCGGACTGACACAAAATAGGTGAGTAACAGAAATAATTTGCGGACTGACACAAAATAGTTGAGTAACAGAAATAATTTGCGGACTGTTAAAATGAATAAATTAAAGGAATCATTTGCGGATAGACAAAAAAAAGGAAGAAATAATTTGCAGACGGGCAGAAAAAGGGTGATAATTTGCGGACTGACACAATATAGGTGAATAAGAGAAATATTAAATGAATGAGAGGAATAATTTTTGCGGACCGGGATGAAAATGAATAAATTAAAGGGATAATTTGTGTGCGGCCAGGCGAATAATTAATAAATTTTAGAATAATTTGCGGAGACAGGGAAAGAAGACGGAGAAATAATTTGCGGATCGGCTAAAAAAAAGTGAAAATAATTCGCAGACCTGCTGAGGGCTGACAGAAGGAAAAACCAATACAGAGAGAGGTAACAATACGTCTATATAATAAATCTGAAACTGTACAGTCGCTACGTGAATTGATCGGAATGTTTCGCTGACCAACGGTTGAAGAGCACTGGATTATGCAATTATTATTATACTCGGTTATTGATTACTCACCATGTTTATGCGCTATCTGCTGGAGACTGAATCCTTCCATATCGAATATGGCTAAAATTTCGTCTTCTCTGAATTTCCCTTCCTGCAAGTTAAGAAAATTCTACTGTTACTCACTGAAAATATGACCGTAAATTTCGAATATTCGTCGTATGACCGACAGAATCGGTCAAGTACCAACTACAAAGCAATAAAATCACATAATTTAAGAACATGCCGTATTCCATGTTTCTGGTTGTTCCCGATTGGGTGGTGTAAATCCTGCAATTATAATCGAATCCGTATTTCGATGGCGCGACATCCTGTGACATTGCAGTATGTTTAGCTCATTGAAAAACTGGACAGACTCGTCCACTATTTCTGAGCCAAATTATGACGTTAGTGTTATCGCTATTGCCAATCGCGGATATCTATAATGCTTTTTTTTCCCCGACTATTTCCGAGACATTATTTGAGGGGAGAACCGATTCTTTGCTCTGCTATATTGGTGCATTTGCAGCTCCTATATTTCAATGCAACTACGCGTTCAGTGTAAGGGGGCCGTTAAAGTATTACGTCAGCAGATGTTTAGCTGTTTTTGACCCCCCCCCCCCGTCAGCAAAATTCAGCACAAATTTGACCTTCCCCTTATCAGCGAAATTTCGTCAGCTCTGCCCCCTACCCTTTACCGTCAAACCGAAAGATATCCAGGCCACATCGCCATATGGCAATATCGGCTCATTGCCCACACGGACTGGATACCTCTGGCAATTTATTCATAAAAAAGCATACATTACAAAATATACATTACAATCATAACAACTATAAAATCATAATCTAAGTGTAAAATCAATTGCGAGATCACAAATCTACGTATAAAATCGGAAATCAAGCATATAATCCCATATGTTCCATATTAAATCTTAATTCGAATGTAAAGTCTTAAATCCCATATTGAAATCAATAATAAATCAGATAAAATTCATAATCGATTTCATCCTCAATTTAAATCGTTCGATTTCCATGACATTATACTGGTCTTGTGCTATCAGTCAGCCTTCTTTGTATCCTTTACCGCATATTGGGATCCGAGACGTACGTATGTGGGGGGGGGGGGCATAGGGAGGCTAGCGTCCCCCTCTCCCAGATGGTCAAAAATTTATATTTTTAATGCGAAAAGTATTTTTAGTAAAAATTAAAATTTCGGAAAAAAATACCTTCTGTTAATTTTTTCAATGCTGTTTGAAGGCTAAGAATTCGAAATTTCTCCTTGAGAAATTCATGGCGACCCACCTTCTAAGCTGTATATGTTAAACCCGTATCCCTAGGGGTTATGTGGTGTGTCCCCCACCATCTCAAACCTAATTTTGTAAAGATGAAGTAAGCGGTACATCTATAGATCGCTCAAATGACCCGCTGCACAATTCGAGAGCATTTAAGCGGCACGGCACGTTTTCAGATTACTCAAGTGGACCCGTGACATATTCAGAAATCACTCAACTGACCCGTGGCACATTTCTAGAATAATTAACGGTATATCTATAGATCGTTCAAGTGCCCCTTGCACAATTCCAGTGCATTTAAGAGGCCCGCGGCACATTTTCAGATTACTCTAGTGGGCCCGTTAACACATTCACAAATCACTCAACGGACCCGTGGGACATTTACAGAATAATTAAGCGGTCCGTGGCCTATTTAGAGATCCCTCAAGTGACGTGTGGCACAGTTTTAGAGCACTTAAGCGGCTCGCAGTGCAGTTCTAGCATCACTCAAGTTACCTGTTGCACATTCCCAGATTACTTAAGCGCGATCGGTGGCATAATTACGGATCACTTGAGTGACGCGCGCACAGTTCCAGAGCACTTTAGCTGATCGCGACAAATATCTAGAACACTTACATGGTCCGCAACACATTTCCACATCACTGAAGTGACTCTGTAGAGCGGTGTTTCTCAACCACCGGGCCGCGTGTGATTTGCCGTTACATTTTTCCTCGTTCATTTTCCGTTGGTCGGGTGTTTGATCGGGCCTCCAACTCACAAAAATGAATGAAACCGGGCCGCGGGCTTGAAAGGGTTGATAATCACTGCCATGCCAACGTAACACTTGATTGACGCCTAACCTGGTGCTCCCAAATATGCGAACGCGAGAGTTTCTGCGTAACGGTTCGCAGATTCGAACCCTATTCGTCGCACACTGGTGATCTCGCCTGATGTTGGCAATCTGCTCTTTCCGAACTTCCAAGGTGTGAATGCGAGACGGTGTACCATTTGCTGAAGATCCTCCACAGAGAGCAGGCAGACCCCCCTTCGACACGATGCTTACACAACAGAAAATTCAGGCACTTACCATTTTCCCCTTACAACACGAAACGAGCAAAACACCGACACCATAAACACGATATAGAGCCACCATGTACACTCAAACACACGCAACACTTTCCTGCATGTACCTATTCGTTAGAAATTCAGCTGAGGAATGTGTACGAGCTGCGTGTACGGTCAAATACTAGTAGGAGTTTTCAACGATTGGCCGCTTTACAGTCACCTGGACAAGGTCATCAATTCTCGTCACGAGGATGCAGGTTCGAACCCCCCTTTGACGGGACAGTGGTGGTCACCTGAAGTTGGTTTGGGAGTTGGAAAAAGTTTCTCCGCAGAGAACCGGCGGACTTTCAACACGGTACTCAAGTAACGTGAAAATGCTGACACTTTCTGTTTTTTATTCAAAATATGGAAAACAGATGGCAGCACCAATACAACACGAAACATGCACAACTCTGACAACATTAATTCCTTAGGGCCACACACACACACACACACACACATTCTGACGTATACCGATTCGTTGGAAATTCACCAAAGGAATGTGGAAACATGCACTGTAAAATAATATTAGTTCTCACAGCGATCAAACTACATGTTGTAATAAAAATGACGTCATAGAAACTTCTTAAGCCCCGCCCCGTTTACATGTGTAAGATTGGGGGGGGGGGGTAGCTTTGGTGACTATACCTGTACGGCAACTTTTTTCTTCCTCATGGGGGAAAAAAAGGTGGGACGGAGATCCGTCAAAAGGGTCCCATCTTTGTTGCGGAATAATGGTGGGTTACTTCGACCTCCTCTCCCATAATCCTTTGTGCCGCGAATATTGCTGTTAGTTCCTTCGTCGGCCATCTTGAGCCAACCACCCGTTCAAACCACGTGACCAGGGACGACTTCCGAAAAGAAGGGGGATACCGGCATAAACTAAAGCCCTGTTCACATGTGCAATAAAATATCCTGGGAAGTTCCTGGTAACGGGGATTTTCGCTACAAACCATTCACATGACGTTTAGTTTATGCCGGTATTCCCCACTCTTCTTTCCGGAAGTCGTCATTGGTCACGTGGGCTGAACGGAAGTTGTTGATTCAAGATGGCTGACGAAGGAGCTTACAGTAGTTTTCGCGGCGCAAAGGATTATGGGAGAGAAGGTCGACCAGCAATCCACCCCAAGAAAGATGGGCTTTCTTTGTGTGTGATGAGCTTCTCTCCCACCTTTTTTTCCCTACGAGGGGAAAAATGTTGCCATGCCTGTAATTATCATCAAAGCCACCCCAATCTTGCACATGTGAACGGGGCTTAAATAGCATATAAGTGGGTTGTAGTGAAAATCCCCAGTTACCGAGAACTTCCCGGGATACTTTGTTACACATGTAAACGGGGCTATAGTGTCTAGTCTTGGGAAGGCATGTCCAATTGGACAACACATAATATTTTCATGAAATTTTCAAATTTTAGTGCAATCGTGTCGCAAAATCTTGGCACAGGCCGATTGATTGGCCGGTAATGATCTTAAAAATGAGTTTTATGCTGACGTATTTATTTACCTTGGCATCATTTTTACGCATGGCATCAATGTCTTTGACGAACACGTAAGCGCAAAAAATACAGATGTCGAATGTCGACAGGCTGCGGACGAATCCTGCAAAAAGTAAATCACATCATGTGCATGAAAAGCATTTTATTTCTTATGAAGTAAATCGAAATAACACGTAATTCAGTTAAGGTTTAAAATACAATTCAGAATAATGTTTTGTTTATTGGGGGGAGTTTATATACAGGGTGGGCAAAAAGTCCGTAGAAACTTTTAAAATTCATAAAAACCGGAAAAATATCGCTAGGCCGTGGGAATTTTTTTTAAGACAAGGAAAAAAACTAAAAAACAGCCGATAGGTGGCGCTGATACGAGTAACTTCGGTGGAAATATGCAAATGAGACGGTTATAAGACCTTGCGCTTCTAATCCGCGACGAGTTCACCGTTATAAACAGCGTATGTGGAGCTGCTGCACTCTGCCGTTGCTGGATTTGTGACTCGCCTGCAATGTGTTAGGGGTTATTCAAGTATTATGTCAGCATCGAGGGGGGTGGAGGGGGTTTGGGATTTGCTGACTTTTGATGACAGGGGGGGAGGGGGTTTGAAGGTTGCTTACGTCATCAACCACCCCTTTTTGAAGATATGAAATATTCTGAGCTGCTGTCGAAATTTTGCTGACGGGGGGGGGGGGGGAGGAGGTCACTGTTTTGCTGACTTTTGCTGAGAAGTAGGGGAGGGGTCAAAAATGACTGAAAATCTGCTTACGTAATGCTTGAATGGCCCCTTATCCCCTGTGGTGGTGGTGATGTTGAACACATACTGTTGTAAGAAACGATTTGGAGGCATTCTGTTCGTTATTTGAGTATCTTTTCTTTGACTTGTGCACGTCAGCGTCACCTATCGGCTGTTTTTTTTCATGTCTTCAAAAAATTCCCATGACCTAGCGATGCTGACCCTGCAAACCGTTTCTTATTTCGGTTATTTTTCCAGTTTTTATTCATTTATAAAGTTTCTACGTACTTTTTGCCCACCCTGTATATTTTTGGCTCTATCTTTTTCATAAAGCTTACGTAAATGTATTCGTAATGTTACAGATGCGTTTTTAGTGTATACAATCATCAGTTTTAGACACAGAGGCCATTTTGAACAACTCCCTAAGTGCGTGTGCGTTTCGTGTAATGTATAAATATGTAACAATATATCAGATGAAGCGACCCGTCAGCGCATGCGCTTCATCTGGGTGAGGTATGCGAGACCGGCAGAGATTCGTCACCATTACATGCGCATGTGTAATGGCAAGGTTCGGAGAAGGATGATATTGGTTTAAGGAAAAAAACCGGGAGACTCTTCACGTGATAAACCGCACTTCGTCCAGCCACCTGTAATATTCAAGGATCTTGTTGAATATCAATTGTCTTGTTACCGCCTTTTCACACTTTCTCTTCCACGTCTTATTTTTTCAACAGTGTTTCCCAAAGAGGGCGATATCGATCCCCGGAGAAGGCGAAATAATAATCCGTGGGTATAATATAGGATCGGCTTAAAAAGGAGGAGGTGCATGAGAAAGAAAAACCCTGAAAAATGGGGGGGGGGGGGGGCTCTTAGACTAAAAACGTTTCGAAAACCCTGCTCTAACCAGAGCCGGAGCCAGAAATTTCTTCCAGAAGACGAGCCAAAGTGATTGAGCAATATACAGTATGCAGCATAGTTTCCCAACCTTTTTCCCCCATCGCGATCTAACCCATAGAATCCTGTGTTGTACCCGTAGCATCTACCGCCCCCCCCCCCCCTCCTGGAACATTCTATCGCCCCCAAGGGGGCGTTAACGCCCACGCTGGGAATCACTGATATACATGGTATCTTGTAAGTGCTAGCAGGGCCTTTATGTCATCAACCGTCCGTCGTAGAGGTATGATTCCAATTTAAAAAAATGCTCAAAAGGCATCACGAGAGACAGGACAACTTTGTAACTGGGTTCTTTGAGCACACAGGGACGGTATAAAAATTTAGATTTTTTTTTTTGTGACACACTGTATTTCCACTCCCAAAACTACTGCAGGATCATTTTTGAACGCCTGTTGAGCAATTTATAAATTGGAAATCATACCTCTACGACGGACGGTTGATGAGATATAGGCCCTGCTAGCACTTACACGACACCCTGTATACAGTAGAACCTCTCGATAACGGACACCCATGGGACCAAACATTTTGTCCGCTAGTGTGGGGGAGGTACGATGTGCAGTGGAGCCTCGTTTATACGACTTTCACATTCATACAGTGTTTTGCTTTGGTCACAATTGGTTCCTATAAATTTTTATGTTGAAATGTATGTTACGGTGAGTGAAAAAATGAACACCGGTGCGGTTGTTATGCATAGTCACCAATTGTAACGATAAAGAGATTTCTATTGAATCTCACTACATTCATCAGTTTCACCGGCGATTATGCATAATTCCAAAATAAAAATAGAAAGGCCTGATATAAATATCGAAAAAGTTGTAACCTTTCTCCTTCATTAAACCAATTAATGATTCTCATTCGCGCATGCTACGTGTGCATGTTTTACACACGTCAGCAAAACACTGACCCCCTTCCCCCCCCCCCATCAGCAAAATTTCGTCAGCAGCTTAGAATATTTCATATCTTCAAAAAGGGGTGGTTGATGACGTAAGCAACCTTCAAACGCCCCCCCCCCCCCCCGTCATCAAAAGTCAACAATTCCGAAACCCACTCCACTGATGCTGACGTAATACTTGAATGACCCCAAAGGGAGATGTCCGTTAGGGAAGATTCCACTTCAATTAGAACTCCAATCACTGTACTACAATTAGTAATACGGTTATACGAATATTCTTATATATGTATCAATACAGTCGAATCTCGTTATAACGAACTCCAAGAGACCGGAGGAATCACTTCTTCAAAACGAAATTTCGTTATAAAGTATTTACAGGTTGCCTAGCATTGTTCCTATGTATACTTATTTAGGGAATTAGAAAAGTGTTCGTTAAAACTAGATTTTCGCTATAACGGTATTCGTTGAAACGCGATTCGACTGTATACATTTTTTTCCCTGTAAATTACATTTTAACCCACTGCGATTTACAGTAGCGCTTCTTTTTACGGTCATTGGCTAATTTTCTATGGTAATTGGCAGCTTTGCTTATTTTTGGCGACATCTTTGGTTATAAATGGCGATGCCTCGCACTTTCCCGATTTCACATATTTTACTCCAGAAAAAAAGGGCAGTTTACGTATATATCGTGTCATGTATGTGTCGATACTTTGCTTGCGGTTCGCCAAATTGGATCGCGGCTAGATGGAGCCGCATTCTAGTGGGAGTTTGGCCGCAGGTCGGAGGCCGTACACACACCAATATAGAACGCTGTTACTTGGAAGAATACAGATATTTTCAAAATTTCCACAATGCGTACAGAATAACCGAGAAGGCATATTCTCTTACCATCGTAATCGCCTCTACCGATACCGATGTACCTCACGGGTGTCCCATCTCTGTCGAATCCGAGGAAACCCAAGAAAGCATACTTCTTCATTATCTATCATAAATAAAACAATTATCAATCAAAATATTTGTTGTATGCAAATTAATTTATTTCATGCATCCGTAGTCTTTTAATTCAGTGATTCTTAACTTTTCTTTTTTCACCCATGGCCCACCTTTGGACAATATTTCTTTCTCGTGGCCCCATTTGTCGCTATCCAGGGCCCCCCTCCTTATAAAAAAGCGAGACGCTTCTTGTTATCGAATTGATTTTTTTTTGGACCAAATTGATATTGACGAAGAATTTCATGAGTATTCGGGGGGGGGGGGGGAGGTTGGTTCTATGTTATGCCGTCTCACGTCCATGGGCCCCCGGGTAGAAAGGACAGCTTAAGTATGTACTTTTTCTCGTGAATCATGGTACCAGAGCTCATTGTGTAAGTGCCCCTACTGATATCATGACCATACCTAGATTGGCCCTGGTTCTATGCAGGACCGTTTTAGCAGCATCAGTGGCCCCTATATTCCTGGGAATACTTGAGTACACACACACACACAAATCCACATACTTATTCTTATTAGTATCAAGTAGTGGACCCTGCTAGGCACTTAAGACCCTGGGCTATGTCTGAGTGAGCGCATGCATTAAGACGGCTCTGGCTCTATATGGGCAATTCCTCTCTCCCTCTCTCTCTCTTCATTTCCCCTTCATTTTTTCCCACCATACTTCACTTGAAGTTTAATTTCTTCATGCAGTCGACGTTCGTTGCAGGACCATCCCATTACAACGACAGGTAGGATAAATCCCAAATGTTATCATATAAATCATATATGATTTTCTTTCGATATAACGACCCTCCAAATATAACGTCGTTTTCGACGGGACGGAGGGGGTCGTTACAGGACCGTCATTTCAACTTTTTCCGGGGAGGGGGGGGGCAAAACACATGTACTCAATGTATATATATATATATATACCATTTTTAGTGCATTTTCAAAAGCCCCGCTAAATGACGGGCCTGGGTCGTTATATCGAGCGTCAACTGTATCTGATTTTTTTCACCGCGCTTTGTGCCCCCCCCCTCCGTAGCAGCCCGTCATGTCTCACTCCCCTCAACTTGATTTTCACCCGTGACCCCCCCCCCCATCCTGGAGTATCTCGCAAGGGGGGGGGGCATATATCCCCAGGTTAAGAAACACTGGATTAATCATCGGATATTGATACTCACTTCAGGTTCAACGAGCTTTTGGGGGCTATCATCGATTTCGTAACTCGCTCTTGATCGCAAACACTGTACATGTAAATATTGAAGAAGGAAAAAAAAAAACATGAATGACGGCATATATAGAAAATGTAAAGCAACAAACTAGGATATATAGCATTTAGATGAAAAGAAAATGGCTGTCCATACCGTCCTCAAGAGACGTTCCGTCCTCTTCACATCGAATCCTCGAACTGCCAAGGAATCAAAGTATTAAATAAACACCAATAATCATGTGTGAATATGTTTATTTCAAAATACACAGGGTGTCCTGTAAGTAAGTGCCAATGCGGCTTTTATCTCATCAACTGTCCGTCGTAGAGGTATGATTCCAATGTTAAAAAATGCTCAAAAGGCGTTAAAAAATTACCCTGTACAAGTTTTGGAAGTGAAAATACACAGTGTGCCACAAAATAAAGAAAATCTAAATTTTTAAACGATCCCCCGTCCTCTATCTTCCAATTAGAATAATGTTGTGTGTCTGAAACAAACAAAAAAAGTTCCGTGTTTCTAAGTGTCATATTCGCTAAGATATTTGAATTCAAAAATCGGCAAAACAACTTTCTAATTGGAAGTTATGGGACAAGGAAACCGTACAAAAAAATTCAGATTTTTTTTATTTTGTAACACACTGTATTTTCACTCTCAAAACTAGAACAGGGTAATTTTTGAACGCCTGTTGAGCATTTTTTAAATTGAAATCATATCTCTACGACGGACGGTTGATGAAATAAAGGCCCTGCTAGCACTTATGGGGCACCCTGTATGCAGCATGAACAACAAATTTCTGCCGGCAGCGCACGCGTGGGGTCCCACAGACCCCCGTTCCTTATGAAGTGGACTCGTCCTCTGGTATGGGAGCTTCTCCATTTCTTCAGAAGCTGTGTTCAAAACAGTACCTCTCGTACCTGAGACAAAACTGATTATTAAAAAAAATCATTTTTGCTTATTGTATATTAAAATGCCTTAAAAATTAGAAATTAATTAATTAATTTGGGTTGATATCTTTACAATGACCATTTGAGTTACGTACATGTATGTGAATCGCAGGTTTTAACTTGAATTTGAACCGTTTTGAACCATTTGAAACCGTTAAAAGATGAGGTACAGTGGGCACTGAAATTGGTGAGCACACACCAATTTTGCTGCCCACTATTTTTTTTCCAGTCGCGAGCACTGCCTGCCTGTTCCCATCATCAAAGTACGGCAAGTTCAACATACGTATGCATGAAAAATCGGGATGATTTTCATCCTCAAATGCAATTTGATCATTTTTGTCACACCACGGTCATTTTCCGCACCCGAGGGCAATTTTTTTTTTTTAGAATGGGACCTACAATTTATTGCCGATTCCGAACGGCAGGCTTGTTTTTTATACTCATCGAGGGGTTGGTGCGCTAACCCCTCGATGGGGGTTACCCCTGCGATAGCAATTTTTTCTGCGATCATGTCGCCGTTTCTGTTGTACCCCTGTGTCAGGAACGTTTTCTGATAAGGACGAACCGGGTATCGAACTCGCAATACCTCAAAACATCCTTTGGTACTTTAGGCAAGTGCCTTATCGACCTTGTGTGGGCCACCGCTCCCACACAATAGAAATCCCTATCATTTTTCTATTATATCATAGTTTCCCAACCATTTTTTGTCTCATCGCCCCCTTCTTCAGATAATGTTTTCTCACATCGCTCCTCCCTCCCAACGCAATCTAACCCATAGGATCCTATGTTATGTCCGTAGCTTCTATCGCCCTCCCCCCCTAAGACTTTCCGTCTTCCCAACGTAGGCGATAACGCTACGTTGGGAATCACTGGTTTATATGATCTTCATAATTTGTCTCAGATCGGCTCGTAAGTAATTACTAGCCCCCCTTGAAGACCATATGCGGTGGTTTCAGACCAATTTCGCTGCCAAAAATGACCCGGACGAAGAAATTGCGGAAGGCAACGACAGAGTAAGGGGCCATTCAAGTATTACGTAAGAAGATTTTTAGCTATTTTTAACCCCCCCCCCCCCCGTCAGCAAATTTCAGCAAAACACTGCCCCTTGTCAGCGAAATTTCGTCAGCAGCTTAGAATATTTCATATCTTCAAAAAGGGTGGTTGATGACGTAAGCAACCTTCAAACCCCCCCCACTTCCCCCTTTTCATCAAAAGTCAGCAATTCCGAAACCCACTCCCCCCCCCAATGCTGACGTAATACTTGAATGACCCCTAAGTGTTAAAGCATTTCTCACAGCGACTGGCTCACCATAGAGAACGAAGAAAGTGATTTAGAGACGGAAATATTTTTTTTTTTTTGGTAGATTATTTTTAAATTTAAAGGAAAAAACCAAATTAAAAGGTAAAGTCGACTGATCTAATGTATATATGGCATCATCGTGCCCCCCCCCCCCAGCAATAATGACTGGGCCCCCCCCCCCAGACTTCCAAGTCTATCAATTCCGCCTATGCCCCACGCGTGTCCTGAGCTGCCGGCTTAAATGGCGATTTCATAAGTATCAAAAACGCTGCATACAGCTACAATAATATATTCAGTACTTGGCTGACTTACCTCTCAACCACCTGAGCAGGTATTCGTCTGTATGATGTGGCTTCAAAATGTCTGAAAGGCGTTTCCTCAACTATAAAAACAGAGACATACCATTGAAATCAGAGACCATTTCCTGTATATATGTTACGGTAAATTTGATAAATATACGGATAATTATGCATAATAATCCGATATTTATCATATTTACTGTAACATATAAATTCCCATGCACTGTGTTTAGTGAAGAAAGTTTACTTTTGAAAGCACTGAAATTCGTAAAAGATTCAATAGCTTTGTGATTATTTCTCGGCGTGTGGCATGTGCAGTGTTTATAGTGACACCTCAGCATTCGTCAACCCGAGAGCCAAGCATGTGGTCACGCAGACTTCTCCTCCTCCGGAGCCGATACCGGGCCCGTCGGGGTATGTACCTCCGCAGAACTCGCCGATACTACGCAGGGCGCTACTCCGCAGGACACCGTCGCCGATTGACCTTTCGTCGCAGAACACATACGTACAGGAGACGAAGGACTTATCGCCGTGGGAACTATCGGACTAAAGCACAACCTGCTGTACCCAGGAACTGGCTACAGATACCTATACGCAGGTATGTGACTCTAAAATCTATACAATCATACAACTATACATTCGGAATGTCTACTGCTCAAGCTCAGTCTCCTGCTAAACTCCTTGCAGAATACGAAAAGGTGTCACCGTGGCTACCGACTGACAAGGGACTTCTACAATCTCTATCATACACCTGGGACCAGTACAGAGCCAAAAGACTTGTGCAATGGTCAGCGTACTTCAAGAATGCCAACTACGACATATACCGCTACGTAACAGATCCTGACAACAAGCTCGTCGGCAGCACATCACTACAAGCTGACTACATGCACTCCAATCCTGTAATCCACGTCCTCTGGGATAAAGACGGTACCGTACCTAAAGCAACAATTCAATACAACGACGAAGAAGGTATGTTCTCTAAATGGCAGCTAAACTCTAAAAAACCTTTCAAGTACACACACAAGATTCTCAAGTCGCACTGGATTAACGACCTCAAGACTGGCAGCAAAAGGATAGACGACATCATCGGCACAACTGAACATATACCTATACCTAACGGACAAGCTGAACTTATCGAATCAGACCCTGCTAAAAACGTTAAAGCCACGTATATGGCATACCCCCGGTGGTTCCTGCTCCCTGATATGGTATCCCCAATATTCTCTATAACTGACAATGACTCTAAAAAAACTAAATACGAAATTCAAACTTATATGCATGTATCTTTCAATGTTGAATACATACAATACAGCCATTTGGTATACATTGTATACCAAATGGCTTGTATCTGAATATGCTTATAAACTACTGCTTTCGTGAAGAATAAAAATGAATATTTTAAAAGTGCAATGAACTGTCTCTGTCTTCACTCACTTAATTACCATGTAATTAACATTGTTTTCTCTTCCAGCAGAAGAGGACATAGAAACGGCTGCCCAGCACTACACTGACGTATTGTGGGAAGACGCCTGGCTACCGCAGGGTGAGTGTTGACTTCCCTGCATTACTCTGGGGTGTGCCCCTTAAAGTTGGCTCAAGTGTAAAGCTTCGCCCCTGAAAGTTGGCTTTCCGGCAATACATCTAAGGGATCCAACCCACCCCCCAGCTAAACTCTAGGACCACCTGGGGACCTACGGCGCCTACGAGAACATTGCTCGGGTAATACTACACCTCGCAATCCACCTACGCCTGGAAATGGGCACACTAGCAAAGCGTTGGTGCTTCACACTCAACAACCCCTACGCTCACGACCACCCGGGGGTCTGGCTCGACGATTGCGAGAGTTTCATGTGCCAGGTAGAGCAAGGTGAGTCAGGTACTTTTCACTATCAAGGATATCTTCAATAGAAAAAAAAGACTAAGCCAGCTTAAGACTATGCATACTGGGTGTCACTGGGAAGTGATGCGTGAAACGTTGCAAGACAACGTCTCGTACTGCTCCAAAGTCGAGACTAGCGTATCACCAGTGTATCAACAGGGTGCTCCAATAGGATATAGCACTATGCTAGAGATACAAAAGAGATTTAAAGACGGGTACAGTCTACGTGAAGTATACGACAAATTCTTTAGCGTAAGCGCTAGATTTCATACTTTCTTTACGAAGTATGCTATGCTATACGAAATCCCCAGAGACTTTCAAACTGCCTGCGTCGTTTTCTGGGGACCCCCTGGTACCGGCAAATCTGCACAAGCTGCACTCAACTATCCTGATGCTGTAATAATAATTGGTGTGTTCCTGACATGGAATCTGAATGAGCCCTAATCAATCATGTATGTGCATTCATACTGAGAATATACATTGAAATAAGAGATTTAAATTAACAGGTATATGCACAAATAACGTAATAATTACAAATAATACAAATAACAAGAACGTAAAAATGTGTGCACGTATAACGTATAAATATAATGTCACAAGGTACAGTCGAACAACGATTTATGTCCAACATGCATTTCGCCAATTCTAGTGTTATAACAAGAGTTTGGCGTCCCACATACACGTTTTCTCGCCTCCTATAGAATTTAGTTGAGAAATCTCTCGGGTGGCCTGTAGTAGCGAAACATCCCTGCCATCAGTGGACATCAAGCATCCCATGACCATAATCGTTCTGTCATCTCTTATACAACACCTTGCAGAAAATCCTGTAAAATAGCTTCTACACAACAGTGAAACAGCGTTGGCATGAAGTTTATCCTATGACCGTACACGTCTCCTATGCAGCTCAGCTGCATATTATGAGAAATATCTGACATCTGTGGACATTAAGTATCTCATGAATAGGACTCGGATTTTTATGACCTAAAGGTGAAACATCGTTACTGATCGGTTTAAAAATTCGGAAAATTTCAGGTTTTATAACCTATCAGCAACGTACGTTTAAGCGTCACGTCATAAAAATCCGAGCCCTACTCATGGCCATGCACGACACTAACCATACACGTTTTATCTCCTACTATCTAGTCTCTCAGTGAAACCTATCAAGTAGCCTATTAAGTGAAACGTCTCTGACAACTACGGGTGTATCCCATGACCGTGCACGCTATTCCACCTACAAAACAGCTTTGCTGAGAATCCTATCAAGCAACGCATTTCTGACATCTGTGGACAGAAAGTATCCTCACATAACCACACATATTTTGTCACCTCTTATACAATCTTGTTGAGAAACCTACCAAATAGCCTCTACATAGTAAAGAAACATCCATGAATGACATGGCCACACACATCATCAAGGCTGTTACTTGCTATACAGCCTTGCAGAGAGACCTGTAATGTAGCATATTCTGAGAAACATCCTTGACAGTTGTGGACAAAAAAATCCCATGACGATACTGGTTTTGTCAGCTCCTACATATCCTTACTGAGAAACATATTAAGTAACCTATGAGATAGGAAAGCAGTAGAAAATAGTAGATGCCAATTATCCTGTGGACTGCACACGTTTTGCCACCTCCTGTACAGTACTTGCTGAAAAACACATGTCAGATGTAACTTATTAAGAGAAGCATCTCTGCCGTCTACGGACATTACGTATCTCATCACCATACGAGTTTTTTAACCTCCTACGCAGTCTGGCTAAGAAGCCTGTCAAATAGCTCATAAAGTGAAGCATCTTTGATTATCTGTAGACATCAAGTATTCCCATAAGTTTTGGATATTTTTTTGTTTTATAGAAGGTTGCGTAGAGCCTTTTGGAGGTACCTATCAAATAACCTATCGAGCGAAACATCGTAGGCATCAAAGTAACCAGACTCGTTTTGTGGCTTCCTATACCGCCTTGCTGAGAAGCCTATGAAATAGCCTATACTAATGAAGCATCGTAGAAAAATAAATTTTCCCATGACCATATACGTTTTGCCACCTCTTGTAAAGCCTTGCGAATAAACCTACCCAGTAGCTTGTAAATTGAAACGTCTTTGACATCTGTGGAAATCAAAATTCAGTTACGTATCCCATATTCATTCTGCCACCTCTCATATATCCTTGCTGAGAAACCTATCAAGTAGCCCATTAAAATAACCACCTCTTGTATCTGCAGACATCAAGTATTACCACGACCATACCCGTTTTGTCGCTCCCTATATAGCCTTGCTGAAAAATCTGTGACATAGTCTATTAGGTGAGCGAGCACTTTAACATCTATGGGCATCAAGTATCCCATGACCAGACCAGTTTCGTCGCCTCCTATAGTGCTTTGTAGAGAAACCTATCAAGTAGCTATAGCCTGTAGTAGTGAAGCATCGATTCTCCCATGACCATACACGGTTTTCTCTTCCTACTTAGACTCTCGGAGAAACCTGTCAAGATGCCTATAAGAAGTGAACATTGTAGTCAAATCGTCGACGTCAATTCTTTTATTGCCATACACGTTTTGTCTATTTCGATACGGCCTTTCAAAGAAACCTATCACGTAGCCCATAGCAGTATAAAAACATCGTAGACATCAATTCTCTCCCAACACCATACATGTTTCATCACCTCCTGTGCAGCCCAGCTGAGAAACGGATGGCGTAGCCTATTAAGTTAAACGTCTTTGATATCTGCAGACATCAAGTATCCTATGGCCATGCCCATTCTGTCACCTCTGATACAGCCATGTTGAGATACATACCAGTTAGCTTATTATAAGAAACGTCATCAAGTACTCCATGACCATGTACGACACTGATGTTTTGTGCCCCAACGGTCATATGAATTCATAAAGCGACATGTTTTACAAACACTACCACGTTCCAGACATGTTTTAAATTCACACAACTTCACTTCATAGCAATATAACACTCCACGCGCAGATAATAGCTACATGAAAATTTTCTCTATAGAGTGCTAATATCGCGTATTTTTGGAATAGTCAGTGATTCGTTCATTTGAAGGCATACTTTCCCAGCCACGCGAAATACATGAAACACATGAAATAATACTCTCACCTCTTTGATTTGTCCGGCTCTCTTCTCGAGCTCGATCTGTACAGTGTTATCCATGTCAATACCGGCAGCTTTTGGCAGCTCCTACCACAATACAGAGAAGAGGAAACTCATTAAACACACGAATTATACTTCTTATAATCCTTACAAAAATATTTCAGTTGAGTTCAAAATTACCGAATACTCCAGAGAACTCATCATTGTAAATGCACTGACCACTACAGGTAGGAAGGATCTTCGCCAAACACACAATGAGTCTCTCTCTCTTAAATTTGATTCGTGTTCATATATGTGTACAATTCATTCAAGTTTAATAATAGATGAGCCAAAGGAAAAAGCAAATGAATTTCATCACGAGTAAAACAAAAAACGCAAAATCATAAAAAATGAATATTTCCTCATGTAATGGTCATTTTGTAATGAAAATGCTATTAAACGCGCATCTGTTTTTGTTTTGGGGGATTACCCTTGACCGTGGAATATAATCCATTCGAACTCTTCCTTCACCTTAAACATCAGTTGCGCGGACAAGTCCTCCACTGAAAACGTTTCCTTAAAAACCATATTTGTTGGAAAAAAAAAACATACACTGTTTACCCGCATGTAAAAAAAAAACTTCCGCGTGTGTTAGGTAACCCATAGCGCCATTTGATGTCCATGGGAAAAGGCGTAGCTCGATTCCGAGAAGTAATTTGGAAAATTTTGTCACAAGCGTTACGACAACGAAATTGTAGGAGCACTTTAGAAAGGTTACGAAAACACGAAATCGGATAAGACACACGCTTCGGATGATAATTTTATTTCCTCGTGATAACGTAAGACGAACGTGTACTGACGTCATCCCATTCGGACACTGGATGTGGGGTGACTGTGACGTTTATTGTCAATCGTTTGTGGAATTTCACCATCGGAAATGGAGGAACTGGATGATTCCTCGATTCTCCATCCCGGCCTCGGTCTTGGTACCTTTGATTCGAGGGGGAGGGGGTGGCTCGAGAAAAAAATCTCTACCTATGCAAGATCAATTTTTAGCTTCCCCCGACCATGTTTCTTTTTTTGGTCAGCAAAGCTTTTTATTGCGCCCTCTCAATTCGGATTTGGTGCTCCTCCTAAAGTGGAACCTTATGCTGCCGCACGGGTCGCAAAGCCCGAGAGCCACTTGTCTGTAACAACAAAGACGTAAAATTGGCCGGTTGCCCATCTCTTACTAGTTTGCGAAAATTTCATCGCCAGCCATTCACCGGTGCAGAATTCACCGACAACAATTCAACGCAACGTACAGTTCACTGAGATCACAACTCACCGCCGGAGAATTCATCGACAACGATTCACAGCCACGCGGATCACTGACACGACAATTCGACACCACGAAGTTCACGTACATGACAATTCACCGCCACGCAGTTCACCAATATGACAATTCACCGCCAGAGAATTCACCACCACGCAGTTCACTGGCATGAAAATTTACCGCCACACAATTCACCACCAGGTAATTCATCGACAACGATTCACAGCCACGCAGTTCACCGGCATGACAATTCGTCACCACGAAGTTCACCGACATGACAATTTGTCACCACGAAGTTCACCGACGTGACACTTCACCACCAGAGAATTCGCCGACATGGCAATTCACCACCACGCAATTCAACGAAATGAAAAATTTACCACCGCACAGTTCACCGACATGATAATTCACCACCGGAAAATTCACCGACAACGATTGACAGCCCCCCCCCCCCGTCAGCAAAATTTCGTCAGCACTGCCCCCTACCTCCTATCGCATATTGGTGGGATCAGAAACGTACGTGGAAGGGGAGGGGCATAGGGGGCTCGTACTCTTCACCACGGCCCCCCCCCCAGAGGAAAAAAATATTTTTTTAATGTAAAATGTTCTTATAAAAATCAAAATTTCGAAAGCAAATACCTTTATATGTGTTATTATAATGGATTTCTGTTAATTTAAATGCTAATTGAAGGGTAAGGGCCCAAAATTTCTCTTTTATGAAATTCATTGCGACCCGTCCTTTATGCCATATATGGTAAACCCTTGACCCGCAGACCAAATGTGGTCCCGAAGGTTATCTGATGTGGCTTGCCCCCCCTCTCAAACCCAATTTTGAAAAAATGAACTAAGCGGCACACTTTTACAAATCGCTCAAATGAGCCGTGGCAAAATTCCAGAGCATTTAAGTGCCCATGGCACATTCAAAGTAACCCGCGACACAGTTCCAGAACACTTAAACGATCCGTGGCACATTTAGAAATCCCTTGAGTGACGTGGAGGGGCAGTTTTAGAGTACTTAAGCGACCCCCACACACACAGTGCGGTTCTACATCACTCAAGTTACCCACGGAACATTCCCAGATAACTCAAGTGATCCGTGGCATAATTACGGATCACTTGAGTGATACGTGGCACAATTCCAGAGCACACACGGCCGTATTCACCAACACAAGCTTAAACTGCAATCGCAAATAAAAAGATTGAAGATCGAAACGGATTGGTTAAATCGAGGATTTTAACCAATCCGTGTCGATCGCTAATCGTTTAACCTGCGATTGTAGTTTAAACTGTGTTGGTGAATGCGGACAAATTTCCAGATCACTTGGATCCGCGAAACATTTAGAGATCACTAAAGCGGCTCTGTAGGGAACTCATCAATAGGTGGGAATGTTGCTTCGAGTGCCCACGAACTAACGAAAGGTTTTTCTCGTTT